>NC_090265.1:1165717030-1165807030 GCF_040414725.1 Anabrus simplex
CCGTTTTGTTCTGATTGTGTCGTTAATTTTCTCTATTTAGCTGTATACTTCCTTGTTGGATCTCTTTTGGTGGATTCCATTTCTGTACTTTGATCCCAAGATTCCTCTCACAATTTTGCGTTCTCTTTTCTCCAGTTCTTCAAGGAGTCCTTTGTTGGCATTTAGAGACAGGGTTTCGGCTGCATATAGAACTACTGGCTTCAGAACTGTTTCATACTGACGTATCTTGGTGTTTTGGGAAAGGCATTTTTTGTTGTAGATTGTGCGGGATGTTTGGTAGGCTATTTCTAGTTTGCGTACTCGCACCTGAAGTGCTTCTTTGTCCAGTCCATTTTTCATGATGATCTCACCCAGGTATTTGAATTTGTCTACTCGGGTGATGTCCCCGTATTTTGTATGGAGGTTTGGTGGAGCCTCTTTGATGTTAGTCATTACTTCTGTTTTCTCAAACGATATCTGCAAACCAGTTTGTTCGGCAATTTCCTTTAAAATTTCAACTTTAGCTCTAGCGGTTTCTATGTCGTTTGAGAGAACAGCAATATCATCGGCAAATGCTAAGCAGTCTGTTGCGATCCCCTTGGATTTGGTTCCTATTCTCAATGGACTGTAGTTGGTTTCCTGTAATCTCACCCGCCAGGTTCTGATGATCTTTTCAAGAACACAGTTGAAGAGTATCGGGGATAGCCCATCACCTTGTCGGACTCCTGTTTTGATGTCAAAGGAATGCGAGAGACATCCGTGGAACTTCACCTTGGATTTTGTATCGGTCAGGGTGGCTCTAATTAATGCCAGCAGTTTCAAATCAATTCCAAATTCATTTAAGATGTTTAGCAGGACTTCCCGGTCAATGGAGTCGTACGCTTTCTTAAAGTCCACAAAGACAGACACATACTGCTTGGACCTTAGTGTACAATATCTGATGATCGTTTTGAGATTTTGGATCTGTTCAGCTGTTGAGCGACCTTTTCTGAACCCTCCTTGATATTCACCTATTTGATGTTCGACTTGTGCTTCCAAACGCTCCAGGATGGCAAGTGATAGAATTTTGTAAGTCACGGGTAGCAAAGATATTCCTCTGTAGTTGTTGATGTTCTTCATGCTGCCTTTTTTGTGTAATGGATGGAACAAAGCTATTTTCCAATATTCGGGTAGGGTCTCCTTGTTCCAAATTTCTTCTATTTGCTTTTGCATGATATCATGTGATTCATCTGGGGCATATTTCCATAGTTCTGCTACTACTGAGTCTTCCCCCGGCGCTTTGTTATTTTTGAGACGGGCAATGTGGCGCGTGATTTAATCTCTGTCGGGTGGTCTGGAATCTGGGTACCTGAGTAAGGGTTCCTTGGTCTTGATGGGGCTTTGCGGTTTAGAGCAATTAAGTAAATTCTTGAAGTAATCTGCCAGAATGCTGCAATTTTCTTCATTTGACGTCGCCAGTGTGCCGTCCTTTCGCTCAAAGCATAGAGATGGTGGTTTATAGCCAGTGAGTTTGCGTTTGAATGCTCTGTAGTACTCTCTGCTTTCATTCTTCCTAAAGTTTTGTTCTATCTTTTCAATGAGAGATTTTTCGTATTTACGTTTCTCAGTTCTGAACACCCTAGCTGCTTGGGCACGTTGGGTTTTGTAGGTTTCCCAATCATTTTCTGATTTCGTAGAGTAGTACTGTTTCCACGCATTGAGTCTTTCTTTGAGGACTGATTCGCAGGTACTATTCCACCAGGCATGCTTTTTGCTTCTCTTGATTTCTGCAACGTCTTTGGCGGCCTCAACAAGGAGACTTTTGGCGTTGTTAAAGTCACAGTCATTTGGTCTAGCCTTCTCCTGGAACTCCTCGACCCTTTGCCGAAGTTTATCGTTGTCGAAGCGTGTGATTATTATTATTATTATTATTATTATTATTATTATTATTATTATTATTATTATTATTATTATTATTTTATCCAAGTCTGAGTGCACCTGGTCCCAACAAGTCTTCCATTATGATAGTCCCTGGAATTGAAACTGGGTCTACCAGCCTGGAAGTTACTGTGCTGCCAGTAGACGAACGTTCGGACCTACTGAAGACTGGTTGGATTCCTAACAGTTCTATATTAAGCTGTGATTCAAAGCCCAGTCATCATTGAAGAGCAGTACGGTATTAGGAAAATGAAAGTTTCCCATCGCTTTCCTCACTGGGCCGGAAGCGTCTACGTCCATTGAAACGCACATACTAACCGACTGTGTTCTATCTTTTCTCATTATTCATCCCAGAGAATGACTGCATTAAGTATACGTTACTGTTACAGACTGCTCACACTAGGGGGCTGCATAAACTCGTTTAAACTCTGACTCAACCAGTCAGCGAACATAATGCGAGCCCCCTGTGGGCGGGGTACGCAGGCGAAGAATAGACCCATGGTATCCCCTGTTTGTAGTGAGAGGCGACGATAAGTGGCGATCGAGGAAGGATGAAATTCGAACCATGAGACTACTTGTGATCAGTACGGTACCATTACGTGAGGAACACCATGGGTCGACATTATCGACATTACTTACGATTAGTACGACCATGTGAGGTACACCATGGGGCTACGTTACTAGCAGCAGTATCATTATGTGCAGCACACCACGGATCTGGGCGTTGCCTGTGATTAGTACCATCGTGTTCATTGCACCGTGTTGGCGGGGTGGGGCTGGTGGGGGGGGGGGGGGTGCTCGCGCTCGATTGCATAGACTAGCACAGGGCCTCTCAAACGCCCAAAATCTCAACTGAGGCCCAGAGGTACTGTGCACGGTGCATCGGCCCCACTCGGATGGGCTCGGACCAGCGCTTCGTCTCGGGGCGATCCGGCTCAACTCAGCTCGGTTTTCAAGCGCTACAGAGCAAGTGAGGAAGAGGGAGACAAGCATAGGGTAAAAGAGAGACTGCGCTATTGCTCCAAATCGAGGAGTGGGTGTCTGCACTCTGGTCAACCAAACGAAGTCATCTTTTGCACCTTTGCCCAATGCACTGATGTATTCACACTGAGAGGCCCTGGACTAGTGTCCAGCAAGAGTAGCGCTGTTAACGGAGCGGTTGTTTACGGAGCGGAGGCTCCGGGTGCTTTCAATCGGTGCCTCCGGAGAACCTCCGATTGAATTACAAGCGCGTAGTTTAAACTTGGTACGGGAGAAATGAACGAACATTTGTACAGGAATTTATAACTTGTCGCTGTTAATGTGAGAAACTACGCCCCTCCGTTAATATTTTAGTTATTTGGCGATATTACAGATAGTATTCTTACGTACAAACATAATAATTATGTAATTATGTACAAACGTAATTATGTATCAGAACCTCCGATTGAATGTCAAGCGCGTAGTGTGAACTTGGTACGGGAGAAATGAACGAGCATTTTCACAGGAATTTATAACTTGTCACTATTATCGTGAAAAACTAGGCCCCTCGGTTTATACCGGTACCCTTATTATTGGACGATATTACAGATAGCATTCTTACGTACAAACATTGAATGACCGAGCTCGATAGCTGCAGTCGCTTAAGTGCGGCCAGTGTCCAGTATTCGGGAAATAGTAGGTTCGAACCCCACTGTCGGCAGCCCTGAAAATGGTTTTCCTTTGTTTCCCATTTTCACACCAGGCAAATGCTGGAAAATAATAATAATAAAAATAATAAATATAATAATAATCGTATGGCCTCAGCTACCGTGTGCAGACATTTCAATTTGACGCCATCTGGCTGTCTGCTCGTCAATTTCGACGTTCCGTTTTACTCTAGGCCCCTACTAGATGGAAAAATTAATTGTCCAAGGAAAAGTTTCTGGCAGAAGGACACGAGACGGGTCGCAAAAAGATGGGTTGATCAAGTAAGAGAGATCATGGACTTACCATGGAGAGTTACTGTCCAGAAAACGCAAATACGTACAGAATGGTATCAGCTTATGAAAGAAACAACAAAGTCCTTGGGTCACGATACTCAGTCATGAGTGGAACGACTGGAGAGAGAGACAATATTATATAGCCTATGTTAATCTTATTTTTATATTTCATTTTGAAATTCGTGGCATATTTCATGGATCCATCATTGTACTGAAATTACGTAACTATTGAAACAAACTTCCAGCACGTATCAAACTTTAAATGATAAGAAAATCACGCCGAACTTAACTTAATTTAGACATTGTGATATCTTTACCCGATACTCACAACTAAAATTTTCCAACACTCAATTATATTTTACGTTATACGTTGACACGGAATATTGACACACAAATTCATTAACGAAAGACTGGCATAAAACTTATCTTTACCCGATACCTTATTTAATCCGATTTAATATAATCGTCTGAAATTGTGGAATTTCAACATAAAATGTTCGTAAACTTCTCGTAACATATCTGTGCCACACAGAAATTAATGTTTGAACCAACGCAAGGAAAAACATCAAACTATCGACCTGAAACTTTGGCCCTTAATTTACACAGAACATAACGATACAGACATACACATTAAAGAATACAAATCATGTCACCCACCTGGATTTCTGCTGAACAATGGCATGTTCTCAGACATGGCCATTCGCCGACTGCCCAATTAAGGCCTAACACACCATGTTGATACAAACTATACACACTTCATACGTTTCTTCTTGGAGATTCCTAATTAACAACATTATTTAATTTTTATATTCTTACATAGTACACAATTAACAAATATATATGAATCTTCAAGCTTATCTCACACGTTTCTTCTTGAATACCCTTACCATTTAATAATATTTACATGAAACATTTATTATTATCAATTCACTTTTTTTCAATATTTACACAATCTGACACATTTACAAGACAAAGGACTGTATTAATAAAACCATGGCGAGATATACCGAAAATTTCGTTTCATCACCAAACGCGGTCAAATCTCATATGAATATGACCTGTACTCGTGTACCACCGAGGAAGGAATGATTCTTGCCTCCTTCGTCACTCTTAGCATACATGCATTTTGGCGCGCGAAAAGTTGTAAGAAGATTACACTACATCACACAGTTTCATTACTCCACGGGTCTCATCTCTGGTGTTGGTATACATAATGTTCAGAAAAATTCGGAAGTTATGAGTGTCATATTTTATAATTTTAATTTGCCTCTAAGTGGTCTAAAACGCTGAAGTGTGGGTTATACTTATGCCCTTTATGACAACAGACAAGTGTAGTTTCGAATCTTCCCACGGTCTAGCACAATCTTTCCATTTTTGGCCAGAAGAGGTGTGATTACATGACAATTCCTTTAAATTTACTTGACGTTCCACTCTACAAGTTTTAATTACCCCTGTATAATTATAGTTTTTTTTTTTTTTTTTTTTTTTTTTTTAGAAATTAGCTACGAGTACGCTTGAATTCATCTGAAACTCTCCCCTATTATCTTCTAAATCTGGATTCCTTTCCTGTCCAAAGAGATTGAAATTCAACTTCTGCGGTCTTGTCTCGTGGATGAAGACACAGGGTGCTCATCAAGTAATGATGCAACAATGGATTCTCCTTTCACAACAACTTATCTCGCGGCTAAGTTAACTAGTAAATTTAGGTACCCGTTTAAACGACTGTGACAGATGGGTTCATAGTCCTCTTGCAACGTAAAGGATTTCCATGACAGTGAAAATAATTAATCAAATTGTTCATTTATAAACATGAAACCATCATTTCGCATTCTCCTCTCCAACTCTCACTTTCCATTCCACAGTTGTTTGCGATAATTTCTCAGCATTCCATTTTCTTTATGGATCCTTTGATTTTCCTCCATTATGGGTTTAATCCACTGCTGTACTTCTTTTTTTATTTACTAGAAGACGAATTTCTGCTACCATCAAAACTATTAACTGACAGGTTCAGATGCATACCTGAATCATAGCTCTGTCTGTTGGCTTGCTGATATTGCAAACTTTCAGCTTCGCGGATCAAATGAATCGACCAACGGTGTTACTTGAAATCAGATAGTAATTTGCAAGTTTTTCTCTTTTCATTGTTTTATTATTGAACTTTATTCTGGAATGGCAATTAACGTTCAACTTAACTAAATAACAATAAAATAATTCCTGAGGTCTTCATATTATTTTAAAATTTGTGTCAGAGTAATGTCAACTGTGTTGTTAAATTAACCAACTTTCCTTTAGTATGCGATGCTTCACATCTATGGGACGTAAATATTTTCTTTTTATAATAAATCCATTTTAGTCTACTTCTTAAATTTTATTTCAAGTAGTAATTAGATTTCCTTATGCTACCCGCCGATTTATGTCAACAAGTGCCTGAAGAACCCGTAACCCGCTGAGATTATAAGAGTCTACATTAGCGAGAGCCAGCGGCAGATGTTGACTATCGGTAAGCAAGGGTGCAATACGTCATGTGGGGACAATAGCCGATAGCACCAATATCATAAAGAAATTAATTTTAAACATATGAGAATATAATGTGAGCACTGGCATTTGGAAAAAAATAAAAACAATCGCACTGCTTGCAGAAAAGTCACGTTGCGAAAGTATTCGTCCTTAATTTATTATTAATAGGAAAAGCACCCGAAAGGGCATATACAATATGATTACATCAAATTTGAAATTATTCTTTGCTAATTTGCGTGATGATTTTGGTCCTTTTTGAACATAACGCAGTATGGTATTTTTCGCAGCACTTTCCACAGAGCGAACATATGCAATTCCCGTTTGGTAGGTGGAATTTCTTATTGCTACATAACTTGTGGTGGTAGCCATGAATGGCTAGTCTTGTGATTGTGTGTCTTTGTTCTTCGTTAGCGTTTGTCCATGATCTGTCTTGCATAGCATCGGTACTGTAAAATTCCAAGTCGATGTCCATTCGTTTCCTTTGTCTAGCAGCTAGAAGTGCCTGGTAGGCGTCAGTAGATGGCAGGCTGAGCTTACACCTGATATCCTCTATGAAGAAGGGGTCTCTTGCTAATTCATAGGCAAGTCTCGATGGTGCATACTTCCCTATTCGCAGGCAGTGATTTATGAATCTTGCTTTCACCTTTTCAGTTCTCTCGAGGTTCTTGTACGTTAGATTTTCCCATATTAGTTCTATGCCATATGTTATTATTGGTGTTATTGTGGCGTCAAAAAGAGTCATAGCTGTATTCAGCGATAAGCGATGAAGGTTTTTGAGTCCACATATGTATTTAATAGCCGTTGTTGTCCTTTCCTCCACATGGTAGCTGAATGATTGACCCGTTGTCTGCAGGGTGATGCCTAGGTATTTAACCACTTCCATCTCTTCGTTGTTCAATAACAGCGTGTCCTTTGGTGATTCAGTTCCCCCTTTCCTGAATGTCATCTGCGCTGATTTCTTCATGTTTATCTCGAAACCATTCTCCAGTGCCCATTTTGCCAGGGCGTTTAATGTCGTCTGTAATTCCTCTTTGTTGGGACCCGCTATGACCATATCGTCGGCGTACATCAGGAGGGTCGTCTCCATTGTATTTCGAAGGATATTGGTGATGTTCGCAGTGGCTATATTAAACAGTGTTGGGCTAATGGGGTCCTCTTGTAGTACACCATTTGTCTGCCTGATTTTGTTAGATGTTGTTATTCCATCATCTACTACAAAGTCGTTGTATGTCAAGATGTCTTCTATTATTTTACTAATGTAGTGTGTCTTTCCAATCATGTCTTCGATGTTTTGTAGTAGTTGTTTTCTGTCTATAAGATCAAAAGCTTTTTTGTAATCAATGAAGACTGCGTAGTATTTCCCCTGGGCATTCTTAGTGCTGAATCTCTCTCGTCCAGTAGAAATTTTACAGCTTGTGTTGTGTTTCTACCCTTCCTGAACCCGAATTGGCATTCTGGTATTTTTGGGTCTACTTCCTGTTCAAGTCTCCTCGTTAGTATTTTAGTATAGATTTTGAAGATGTTATTCTCCAGTGCTATTCCTCTGTATGAATTTGTGTCATTTGTTTCCCCTTTACCTTTGTATAGCATTTTAATCTTCGCAGTTCTCCAGCTTTCCGGTATTGTCCCTGATTGCAGGCATTTGTTGAAGAGATTGGTCCATAAAGGAAGTAGTGTTTCCAATGAGTCTTTTAAGATTTCCATGCAAATATTATCTGGCCCAGGGGCTTTCCTACTTTTCGCCTTAGTGATGACGTCTGTGATCTCTTCTGGTGTTATCGGTGGTGGATTTTGAGTCCGTTCCTCAGTTATGCTTCTGCACACAGCTACATTAATGTTCTGTTGATTTAGTATTTTCTTGAAGTGTTCTTCCCATTCTTTCATCGGTATAACTGTGGCTTGTGTTACATTTCGTTTCCTCAGGGCAATGAATGGGTCTTTCTTTGCTGCTTCTGCCATTCTATTCGCTTCTTCTTCCATGAATGCAGTTTTCGTTTCCTTCAAAAGTTGCTTATAATTTCTCCTCTTAGTTGCATAGGTTTTAAGATCTTCATCTCTTCCTGTCGTTTTGGCTACGTATAACGCTTCTAGTGTTTCTGTACGCATTTTGTAACATTTTTCATTAAACCAGAGCTGAGCTCTACGTTGTCTTGGTGGAATAAGAGCTTGTTGAAGTATGTTATTGATTAGTTCTAATGCTCCAGTTGTGTTGCCCTCATCTATGAGCTGCACTGAAGTTTCAATTTGCGTCTCATTTTGTTTGAGGATATTTATATCAATCTTTCTTGATGGTCTGTCGTTGGTGGTCTTAGTAATGTATTTTGTCTGCATATTTTCTGTTTCAAATGTAGTTTCAATGGGAATATGTTTTCTGATTGGTGCTGCAGAAGACGACCATAAACCTTCTTGAGCCAGATTTCGGACATATTTTCCTCTATAAAATACTAAATCAATTGAACTGGTGCCGTTGTGTGCGAAGTATGTTTTGAGTTCTGGGTCATTTACAAGTTTGAAGCCTTCCTCGCTGAGTGTTTCCAGAATCAGTTCAGTCTTGTTACTGATTTTATCTATTCTGCAGTTAAGATCTCCTGCTAAAAGGACTGACTCATCATGTTTCACCTCCGTCAATGCTTTCATTAGATTTTCTATTGCATCTTCCGTTGTCCAGTATGGAGGCATGTACAGGCCTACTGTTGTGAGAAGTGCTGTTCTTGTAATTAGCAAATTGTCTTCTTTCGTGGCGTTGGTTATCTTTCCAATAGTCGGTTTGAAGAAACATGAAACACCTCCCTCCGGCCTACCGTCGGTAGACTTTGCGAATGAATGTGTACTGTAAAATCCTTGGATGTGTACTGGTTCTAACAGGAAAGTCTCTGTTGCAATTATAATGTCTGTGTTTACAATTGTTTTATGGGGAATATGTATCAAGGCATTTCTCGCACCTTCCGTGTTCCATAGCAGTAGTTTTAGCTGTGTAGTTTTATTAGTGTTGGGGCGGAAATTCTCATTCATTTCTTCCTTGGCTTCGCATGAAGCGAAATCTTCGGAATATTATATCCTTTGGCCAGAAGTCTGTACTATATACAAGATCCATATATTTGTATGGTATCCCCACCTTGAAGGATTTCCTGTTGCCAACCGTTCTGAGTTCTTCACATTCTGTCTCCCATCCTATTTTGTTTTTCACTACATATTTCTTTATTGATTCTGTTGAAGTTCCCTTGCTTGCTCTACCAATAAATAGCCAGACTTTTCGTTCCGCAGCCCTTATCTCGTAGCTATCATCCGGTATTTTAAGGCAGAAACAGGTTCCAAGAAGGACATTCCAGGAATAATTAATGAACAGGGGGAGTGTGTATGTGAGGATCTTCAAAAGGCAGAAGTATTCAGTCAGCAGTATGCAAAGATTGTTGGTTACAAGGATAATGTCGAGATAGAGAAGGAGACTAAGGCCAAAGAAGTAATAAAATTTACATATGATAACAATGGCATTTACAGTAAGATACAAAAGTTGAAAACTAGAAAAGCGGCTGGAATTGATCAGATTTCTGGGGATATACTAAAGACAATGGGTTGAGATATAGTACCATATCTGAAGTACTTATTTGATTATTGTTTGATCGGAGGAGCTATACCAGATGAATGGAGAGTTGCTATAGTAGCCCCTGTGTATAAAGGAAAGGGTGATAGACATAAAGCTGAAAATTACAGGCCAGTAAGTTTGACATGCATTGTACGTAAGCTTTGGGAAGGCATTCTTTCTGATTATATTAGACATGTTTGTGAAATTAATAACTGGATCGATAGAAGGCAGTTCGGTTTTAGGAAAGGTTATTCCACTGAAGCTCAACTTGTAGGATTCCAGCAAGATATAGCAGATATCTTGGATTCTGGAGGTCAAATGGACTGTATCGCGATTGACCTGTCTGAAGCATTTGATAGGGTGGATCATGGGAGACTACTGGCAAAAATGAGTGCAATTGGACTAGACAAAAGAGTGACCGAATGGGTTGCTATATTTCTAGAAAATAGATCTCAGAGAATTAAAGTAGGTGAAGCTTTATCTGACCCTGTAATAATTAAGAGGGGAATTCCTCAAGGCAGTACTATCGGACCATTATGTTTTCTTATACATATAAATGATATATGTAAAGGAGTGGAATCGGAGGTAAGGCTTTTTGCGGATGATGTTATTCTCTATAGAGTGATAAATAAGTTACAATATTGTGAGCAACTGCAACGTGACCTCGAAAATGTTGTGAGATGGACAGCAGGCAATGGTATGTTGATAAACGGGGTTAAACGTCAGGTTGTGAGTTTCACAAATAGGAAAAGTCCTCTCAGTTTTAATTACTGCGTTGATTGGGAGAAAGTTCCTTTTGGGGATCATTGTAGGTATCTGGGTGTTAATATACGGAAAGATCTTCATTGGGGTAATCACATAAATGGGGTTGTAAATAAAGGGTACAGATCTCTGCACATGGTTATGAGGGTGTTTAGGGGTTGTAGTAAGGATGTAAAGGAGAGGGCATATAAGTCTCTGGTAAGACCCCAACTGGACTATGGTTCCAGTGTATGGGACCCTCACCAGGATTACCTGATTCAAGAACTGGAAAAAATCCAAAGAAAAGCAGCTCGATTTGTTCTGGGTGATTTCCGACAAAAGAGTGGCGCTACGAAAATGTTGCAAAGTTTGGGTTGGGAAGAACTGAGAGAAAGAAGAAGAGCTGCTCGACTAAGTGGTATGTTCCAAGCTGTCTGTGGAGAGATGGCGTGGAATGACATTAGTATACGATTAAATTTGAGTGGCGTTTATAAAAGTAGGAAAGATCACAATATGAAGATAAAGTTGGAATTCAAGAGGACAAACTGGGGCAAATATTCATTTATAGGAAGGGGAGTTAGGGATTGGAATAACTTACCAAGGGAGACGTTCAATAAATTTCCAATTTCTTTGAAATCATTTAGGAAAAGGCTTTGATAACAAGAGATAGGGAATCTGCCACCTGGGCGACTGCCCTAAATGCAGATCAGTATTCATTCATTCATTCATCATTCGTTTAGTTCCTGTGGATTCATCTGCTTTCCGTTTCTGTCTCCTTCGCATCTTGGCCCTTTCTTCTACAGTGTCCCGGTCATTCTTCCGTTGTGTAGAGATGTCCTGTATCAGTTCACTTTGATTCATATCATCTTCTTTGTCTTGATCATTGGGTAATTTAACGATGTCTCTGCTTTCACCATTTTCATTTTCTACATTTGGACTATGTTGGGCGTTTCTAGTCGGTTCTTCATTCTCCACCCTGTTTGGTATGTTTGGTGCTTTTCGTCTTGCAGTTACTCTTGGAAGGCATTGGTCAAATTCTGTCTTTATTGCTATTTGGATCTCTACTCTCATTATTACTCCAATATTTGCGATATTCGTCCTTAATAAGAACTCGAGGAATGTACAGTCATTAAGTATCAGCAGGGCTTTAAACGTCCTTTGGAAGCAATCACGGTTTGAAGGCTTTTCGGCATTGAATTCACCTGTTTTTATGTCACTTCTGGGCCTATTTTGTGCCATCCGTCCATGAAATATTGCTTCAGAGCTTCATTATTTGTAATACGCTCTTTGCTCAGTTTACATTTTAATCCCACCCTAAAATGCTCTCTGTGTTTTAAGTCTGAGTACTGGAGTGATGTCTGCAGCACATGAGGTGTATTGTAAAGTAGCCATTCCCTAACAACACGAGCAGTATGCTTAGGGCCATTATCTTGCTGGAAGAAGTACCCTCTATCAATACCTAATTTTGCTACGCTGGGTGATATGTGTTGTTTCAAAATATTTAAATACAGCATCTTATCGATCTGTTCAGGTATCATATGGCAGTTACCTACCCCAGCCACCGATATACACCCCCATTCCATAATGGAGCTTTCTACATATGTTACGGGAGCTCGGTGTTCTTCTTTCTCCAAACACGTCGCTATCCAGAGCAATCAAATAATCAGAGTTTGCACTCCTAAGTAAACAACACGCGTTTCCAAAACGCCGGTGGCTTCCTAACGTACCGAGCTCGATAGCTGCAGTCGCTTAAATGCGGCCAGTATCCAGTATTCGGGAGATAGTAGGTTCGAACCCCACTGTCGGCAGCCCTGAAAATGGTTTTCCGTGGTTTCCCATTTTCACACTAGGCAAATGCTGGGGCTGTACCTTAATTAAGGCCACGGTCGCTTCCTTCCCACTCCTAGCCCTTCCCTGTCCCATCGTCGCCATAAGACCTATCTGTGTCGGTGCGACGTAAAGCAACTAGCAAAAAAAAAAAGCTTCCTAACGTACTCTTTGGCGAACCCCAGCCTCTTCTTACGGTTCAACTCACTCATCAAGGAGCTTCTTCCGTCTTGTACGGCCCTGCAAACCAACTCTGTGTAACACACGTCGTACGGTGTTTGTGCTGATGTTTTTCCCAGTATAGACTTGTATATCTGTTCGAAGCACAGACGCAGACACATGGAGATTTTGCTGGACGGTGCGTATAATGCTTCGCTCTTCTCGTGTTGTCAGCTTCCTTGGCCGCCCAGTTCTTGTTCTGTTTAGTGCAGTTGCACTGGTGTTATAATGCTGAATGATACTCGCTACTGCAGTTCGCGCTATTCCTGTTTTCTCAGCAATTTCGTAGAGTTGGATAATTCATTCGCGTTCAACAACAGTTCGCTTCCTTATCATACCCATTGTACTCGGCCATGCACTAGATATTGACTCACCCAACACTGTCCGTATCACTGATTGACTGAGCTTGGTGATGTGACTGACTTCCTCAATGCTGTGATTGTTATACAAGACAGTGCACAAGGTGTACGAATACATTTTCGTTGCCATTTCCTAGCCCAGCAACACTCATTATTTTTAATTAAAGTGTATTGACCTGCAAGAGGATATATTCTGCCATTATTACTGTAAAAATATATTGCATATCCACTGCGTATTTGTTTGTAATGTACTTTTGGTGTTCAGTATATAAAAAGGGCAGATGGACGAATACTTATGCGAGCGGCTGAACAACAAATTAAATTTTAAATTATAAAAACTGGTGGACCAAGTTGTATAAAATAACCATAGGGGTGAAAGGATCAATTTTGGCATACTTTCACTTCACCCCTTCATTTATGATAACGATCCTCCTGGTTATGTTGTGGCATTACAAATCATCAACGGTCTAGTAAATCATACCCTTAACGCCGGCATAAAATGAATGTTGAACTACGTAAGAACGTAGGCCTGTGTTATCTTGCCGGTAAAGTATTCTTAAAAATACGAAAGATGAAGGTTCTACAGAAATCATTCAGTATGTGGATGAAAGTTGCAGGGAATTTTATTTCGACATTCTAAAGGACGCTTTGGATAACATTAAAATGTATGAATACAATGTAAATTAGGGGAGTGGTATGAAACTGCCGTATATGCTTTCGCTGTTAAGTTTCCTTCTTAAACTTTCTATATAACATTTCAGTTTGTAAACCATCAGAAAGTCAATAAAACACTGTTTGAAATGTACATAAAGTATCATTTTCTCTTTCTTTCTTTCTTTCTTTCTTTCTTTCTTTCCTTCTTTCTTAATCTGCTTACCCTTCAGGATTTACTTTTCCCTCGGACTCAGCGAGGGTTCCCACCTCTACCGCCTCAACGGCAGTGTCCTGTAGCGTGAGATATTGGGTCGGGGGATAGAACTGGGGAGGATGACCAGTACCTCGCCCAGGCGGCCTCACCTGCTATGCTCAACAGGGGCCTTGGTGGGGGATGGGATGATGGGAAGGGATAGACAAGGAAGAGGGAAGGAAGCGGCCGTGGCCTTAAGTTAGGTACCATCCCGGCATTCGCCTGGAGGAGAAATGGGGAACCACGAAAAAAAACTTCCAGAATGGCTGAGGTTGGAATCGAACCCACCTCTACTCAGTTGACCTCCCGAGGCCGAGTAGACTCCGTTCCAGCCCTCGTACCACTTTTCAAATTTAGTGGCAGAGCCAGGGATCGAACCCGGGCCTCCGGGGGTGGCAACTAATCACACTAACCACTACACCACAGAGGCAGACCTATAATTTTTTTAACATTTAAGAAAGGGAAGAAGTCCAGAGCTTCTGAAATTTTACAATAGTGTAAATTTGTTAAATTTAAAGGATTTCAACCGTAAGATCATTATGTTCTGGATTGGACAGCAAGGAAAAATCTCAAGAAATTACATGAAGTGTTTTCTTTATACCCGAAAGTTCACTCTAATAGGCATCTGCCCTTTTAAAACACACCGTTTCTTTATAGATATTTTTTGTCACATCATCTTGAACTTTAGTTCAACAGCTTGAATACATTTTAAAAACATATCTTCGCTTATTTTGTCGTTATTATTCTAGATCTATGTTAAAATGTTCACATATAATTCCTTCGTAAGCTTTGCTGCCTAGCAACAATTTTGCTTAGAGCAGGCCTGAGCAAACAGCGCTCCTGCCTTGCGGGTCGTGCACAGTTGTGGTGTAGTGTCGAGGGTTCGAGAAGGGAAAGTTTAGCAGTCTGGCCACGCAGCAGCAGCAGCACAGTCACCTTGTCATCCTGTCAGGCGGCCTGTTGTTGACGAAGTTTCAATACTTCGAAGGGCTCAAGACTGACTTCGATTTATTAATTACACTTTACTCTCTTTTGACTGAGAGTGTTCACTATTACTTCCAGCCTGAGTTCATATATCTTGAGTTCATAACCGGCTCGAATACACCTTTCTGCAAACCTGAAATGTGAATGATTTTGATGAAATGCTTCCTCAACAGCAGTATCCTGTACTTTATAGGTAAGCTGCTTAGTTCTTTCAATGTTCGATACCATCTATGTTATAAGAGCACTTTTTTCTGTTATGAAATTGACCAAGTCCTGATAACGTGTGGGTTTATCGGATCCAACCGAAACAATTCCGTGCGACTGATTGTAACACGAATCCTTGTTCCAAACATAAGACTCATTACAGTCCAAGCATTTAACTACCACATATCCCATCTGAGGTCATAATGTTCTTTGTCTTGCTGGAAAGAGTAACTCATGTGCTTGTATGCAAAGTGTTTTTATTATACGAGCGATGTAACTAAAGTAGTGGTAACATAGTCCAGACACTCGCAGGAGACAGGGCATGCGCAACTAGGATATAGGAGCGGTAAGCTGGCGCTGTTTTCGAGCTGTAGTGTGTATTTGACAGGCATTCAGTTGGGAGTGTTGTTGCTGTGTGGCATGGAAGAGTGTCGATTTCACCGCTCTAAAGCATATTCTCAAAAGGTGACTAGCGTTCGTGGATATAAATCGAGGTTGCCCGTGGCAAAAATGAATCAGAATGTTATCAAGGATTACGTGAAGCCTGTGGTGAGAATACATTACCGTATAGGACTGTTGCACGATTGGTCAAGGCGTTTTGTGGAGGTCGGAATGAGATTGAGGATTTGCAGCGCACAGGTCGGCTGTCCATTCCTCAAGATCAGATTGACATCGTGAGTGGTCTCGTTTCCGCAGACCATCGATGGACTGTACAGGAATTATCCGTTGAGGTTGGTCTCAGTCATCAAACGGTGTTGCACATACTGACGAAATGTCTTACCATGATGAAAATTGTGTCCCGTTGGGTTCCACATCAACTCACCGACGTACAGAAATGACACCGGTATGCACCGGCTGGCATCCACCTGGACAGATGCCGCAACGAAGGAGATGCATTTCTGCAGCGTATTGTCGCCGTTGATGAGACGTGGGCACGAGACTACGAACCTGAATTAAAGCGCCAATCGAATAAATGGCGTTACCCAAGTTCACCACGTCTACAGAAATTTCGACAGGAATCCTGTTGAGTGAAGATTATGCTGATTGTGCCATACGATTACGAGGGTGTAATTATCACGCATGCTGTGCCAGGCGGACAAACCATCAACACTGACTAATATTGCCGATTTCTGGAGCGACATCTGCCTCCGACTATGAAGCGCAAAACGCCCATGTTTATTGTGAGACGATCGCCCTATCGTGTTGCATTACAACACACGTTGTCATTTCACAAACAATATCAAGCTCTTATAGGAACGGTAGCATTAGGAGGCCTTGGAACACCCTCCGTACTCACCAGACATGAGTCCTTGTGACTTCGACCTGTTCCCGAAGTTGAAGGAACCCCTTCGAGGCCACCGATTGCCTGATGTGGCATCTGTACTCCGCGCAGTAGAGTGCTCCACTGCTGTCATCAACAGAGGACGCCCTGCTAAAGGTCTCCTACGACTTCACGACTTTTGCGGGTGACTACATTGAAGGAATGTAATGCAGTTGTACTTATTAGTTCATTAAATATTGCCTTCTATCCATATTGCCACTAAATTATTTACAACCCTCGTAAAATGCCCACTATTATTTTTTAAAAATTACGTTATGTTTGATTACGAGACTGTAAAGGCAGATTTTGCTTCATTAGTGCTATTTGACCAGAAACACGCTTATCCCACCTGCCGCCACAGTCAGCATTCTCTCACACTTTCTGCAAACATCGCAGAGATTGGGGATAGCATGTGTCTCAGGTGGCAGCGCTCTTGGGGAGCAAGTCTTCGCCACCGCTTGTTTAGAGCCTTCTTCGATGCCTATCATACGATGAACAGAGGCTAAATCAGGTTCATCTGAAGCTTGTTGAATTTATTGAGTCCTCCTCTTTCTTCCTTCCTCTTGGTGTGTTATCGCTCCATCTTATCCACGAGGCTCTTCTTGACTAGAAGATGAATAATCTGCCTCACCAACAGCTTCCGAATCCACCAAAAGGACTTGAACGGTGTCGCCTTGTAGATCATGGCCACCAGGTGGGCTGTTGGCCACTGAAACCCACACACCCGTAAGTACTAAACGCGAACCTTTTCTTGATACCTGAGCTCCCTAGTACTGAATCGGTAGACTTCGATTATTATCTTCGAGATTCGTATCGGCAACCTTTGAAACACAAACTATGAATCGGTTATGTATCGCCGTGAGACATCTGGCGTACACTTTACGTACTAGTACTGTTGTTGTTTACACATCAAAGGCAAACTATAGAATTTATGCTAGGAACAAGATTCGCATCGAGAAATGTTATATAATGTGTGTGTGACACAGTTGTTGGCTTAAGATAATAAAAGTTTAGAAAATTCATATCGATCGATCATATTATCGATTCAATTCAGATTTCATTTCTATTCAGTTGACAGTACTGTATAAGCTGAACCAGTAGCGTATACGAGTCCAACACTCGGCCAGCTGGATACCTCGCTGCACACCCTCTTTTCTGCACAACTTGTAAGCAAAGAGAATGCTTGCAAGGAGCGGTAAATAGAAATAGCCGCGAGAGCGCTAAAGGTGTGGTTTGTATGTGCCATCTGTCGGTTCAGTATTCAACTAAATTATTGGAATGGCTGCAATAGCCGGTAAAAAAATACCGTATATGTATTATGTTATCCTATCCAGTCCAACTGTAAGAATACGATTAATATAATGACGCTATTTATGCTCTTTTCTCCTCTGCCTTATTATTACCATATATATTTTACCGAACTCGTACGCTCATGTTCATCGATTACGGTATATAGGCTACTTGCTGAACGTATTTCTAATTATTATGAAAGGTGTTGTCAATATAATTTGAGGAAGTAGAACGCGGTAAAAATCCAAATTCGCTAAGAAGTAGTACGCGATAGAAATTCAAAAGCGCCGGCTATTACCGCCATTCTAATAGTTTAGTTGAATGCTGACAGATGGCACATACAAAACACACCTTTAGCGCTCACCCGGCTATTACCGAAATCGAGACTCCTTACCGCTCCTTACAAGCATCCTCTTTGCTTACAACTTGTGCAGAAAAGAGGGTGTGCAGCGAGGAATCCAGGTGGCCGAGTGTTGGACTCGTATACGCTACTGCGGAACCGGGAGAGCTCCCCCTTATTCCTCAACCCCGGTAAAACCTAGTATCAAGAAAAGGTTCGCGTATAGTACATAATTTACGTAATATAGCAGGTTTCATGGAAGAGCCTCCGCGGCTCAGGTGGCAATGGCCCGGCCTCTCACCACTGGGTTCCGTGGTTCAAATCCCGGTCACTCCATGTAAGAATTGTACTGAACAAAGTGGAGGAGGGACATGTTTTTCAGCGCACTCCGGATTTCCCTATCGTCTTTCATTCCAGTGACACTCTCCAATATCATTTCATTTCATCCGTCAGTCATTGATCATTGCCCCAGAGGAGTACGACAAGCTTCGGCATCCGGCACAATTCCTATCCTCGCCACAAGATGGGGGGCTTCATTCATTTCATTCCTGACCCGGTCGAAGGCTGGGGATTTTCAATAAGTTTCCTTGTAATATTATAATATGTTATGCTAGTATGTTTGCATATGAAGTTTTATCTTGCGATTGGTGTTTACTATGTGAGAAACAAATAACGTCTGGCCTTGTGCCTTTGCTGCAACGAAAATCAGTCCTCAGAAATATTTGTCATCGCTTAAGAGTCGCGCCACTTCAAATAAACATTGCTGCGAGAATTCAAATTCCGTCATTTTAAACACAAGAGACCATATTCGACTTGCTCCGAATAAGATCCAAAGCTGAAAGCCGTGTGGATGTTGATTTTTGGAAAACTTTTCTTTCAGTAGATGTTTTTACAGTTTTTTTAATATTTCACATGTGATTAATGCTGTATGGTATATGATAAATGTCGTTCAATTTTAACTATTTAACTTCTTCAGCTAACATATTTTTTTCAAAATAATAAACTAAAAGTTGTTACACCTGCAAGATTTTGATTTTTGATTTTGTTTTTTTGATTGTTTAAAATCCGTTAGTTTGGAAACATTTACTGTATTTAGGAAAAATTGTAATGTTTTCTGAATTGGAACCATAGTAATCAGCTACTAAAATTTCAAGTTGATAGGACTTAATTTTTTAAAATGAATTTCAGCACGGTCCTCCTTATAACAACGTATGGTCAGTGGGGCAGTGTTTTGGAGAGAAAAGAATAACACGCACAATGTTATGAGGGAGGAGACTAGCATGGCGCAACTGCTCGTTATTTGCGCGGTATTCTGGAATGTCAAAGAGGACCGCTAAGATTATCAGTCAATAGACCCGTTAATAGAGAGCAAACAACCGAGATGTTACACAACAAGTAAATATTTACTGCCTCTCCAGCTGACCTACAGTTAATTGTGTGTATGTAATGACAACATTTGTGTTGTGAATCAATTACGTAGTGTTTCGAATTAGAACATGGTGTGTAATTATCATCTAAATACAATTATTGTATGTAACTATTTGTTTTACTCCGCACCGACACAGACAGGTCATATGGCAGCAAGTTGACCGCGCGGTTAGGGTCGCGCAGTTGTAAGCTTGCACTCAGGAAATGGTGGGTTCGAATCCCACCGTAGGCAGCCCTGAAGATGGTGTTCCGTGGATTCCCCTTTTCACACCAGGCAGACTGTACTTTAATTAAAGCCACGACTGATTCCTTCCCACTCCTAGCCCTATCCTATCCCATCGTCGCCATAAAACCTATCTGTGTCGGTGCGATGTAAAGCAAGTTGTAAAAAAAAAACGGAGGGGTTCGAACCCACTAACTCGCGCAAAAAAAAAACTGACAGCTAACTGACGTAAACCGCTTAGCCAACCTCCTCGATATATACTTTCTTTCACACAATTCAATACTTCGTTTTCATCTCGGATTATGTATAAAAGGTCGAAAGTAGGTTGTTTTAATTTGTGTCCATTTGTTTGTTATGGCATCACGGGAAATTGACTTAACATAATTTCTGAAAACTCGGTACTTGAGTTCAGGCATGCCTGACTCCTAATAACTATCCTCCCATTTTAGCTAATAACTTAAACAGGCTTAGCTTGTAAACGATTGACAGTAGAGCATAAGTTCATAGGGATTTTTTGTATTTTTGAGGGGTGTACTGTCCACTGTACGATTACTTTCCACATGTTTTGGGAATACCATCAGAGTTTAATGATGGGTTAACGGTACCTCACTACGTGGTGGCTATGAGGGGAGGCAGTAGTTGTATTTTTCCCTCTCTTTACGGCACAAACAAGAGTGGCTAAGAGGTTACAGTGAGTGGAGTGGAGTGGAGTGGAGTAAACGACGTAACTTCCAACTGTTGTAAGTTCAAGCCATATTCTATAATGCTGATTGGTAATCCCTATGAGAAAAAGATCGAGTAATCAACAGAGATAGCAAGAGGGAATGTGAAGTAAAAGAGAACTCCAAGAAAGAAGGAAGTCACACGCACCACCTCGTGACGTTTCTCTGAACATCCTAAGAAGCAAAGAAGATTTTTTGGTTTTTCTTATTGTTACGGACTTTTGGTGGATCAGTAGAGGTGAAAGAAGGTGCGGGCTGGAATGGGTCTAACTACAAGTTCGAAAAATGAATTAAAAGTTCAACAAAGGTTATATTTTCAAAACTTAACAGTGGTGACATAGAATTTGAAAACTTAAGTCAACAACAAGCCAAAATCAGGTACAAAGAAATTAAAAGAGTTAGGGGATAATTACAAGATCTGGGCTTCGAGCCCGACAATGACAATCCTTGAGCTATTAGCCCAACTTTACCAGGGTACAGAATTAAACAAAGGGACAGAAAACCCCATCATGCTAAGGAGCACTTGCTCCTAACTACAATGTTAAGCCTCCTAGAGGCGCACAGGAATCAAATTTAGGAAAGAGCAGACCTGCTCTCAATAGTTCAAGCCTATCAGGAGGCCATAAGCAGACCTTACACTCAACTGCCCTTAAGGCAAACTTATAAATCAACAGGGGCAACTTGTACCCAATCTACTGGGCCTTAGTGTGCAAAAATAGGTTAATTTAAATGGCCCAAAACAAAAGGATGGAGGCGATTACTTGCACTCCTACACTAAATTTTTTGTTTTAAAACCTATGTGGCGCTAGGCCGATAATACAGGGGCTAATCCCAAGCTAGGAAGGTGACCCGTATGAAAAAATGTTAACACATTGGGGAAGAGAAGAAACGGTTACGAAAACGTGGTCACCTTAATTACAAAATGAAGGGGAGCTCGAGAGGGTAAGGCACTCTCTATCCCCGCTTTACAGTAAAAGAGATTTGTAGTTTTTACATAGACTGAAAGGAAATTTACATTTTTAAAAGGTGGGTTACATATTAAAGGTTTCGAAGCTTCCCCGAGAGTTAGACTGCTGAGCTAGCAAGAAATAAAGATGTTAAAAGGCCATTACCTTGTAGAAGAACTGCTGCTTTAAGAAAGAGGCGCTTCCCGCCCCCTGCTACATATCCACACACTAAGTTAGATGTTACTGAAGTGGCACCGAGACAAGAAAATCAGCAGTTTTTATACCCTCGTGGAAAATTCGAGACCTTTCAGGAATGAGTAGACACACCCCCCTCAATTTTATTGGGTCGCTAAAAGTTATACATCAACATCGAAGAAGAAAGACACTATTGGTCAAAAATTAATTACAAAAATTAGTGATTGGTTAAATTCAAAACAGGCGGAAAGAAAGGATAACTGTTGCCAACCCACAAACCACAGAACAAAATTTAGTAAAAACAAAACTTAGGAATACAAAATTTCTTCAGGAGAGTATATTCCATTACACCAGAGTGTATTACCATAGTTTTTGGTAGAGACATCTGTTAGAGAATGTCCACACTTCTTGATCCATGAAAAACAAAAGCAAATCAAAAACACCCAGTGACCTCTTCTGATAACTAGTAGAGTTAGTTCAGTGGTAAAGTTCCGGGTTTCTCTAGTAGAGGAGTTTCAATTGGCGCAAGATTTTAACTTGCGTCGCATAGAGGTGTACCGCCCGGTACACTTATCATCATCGCCATCATATCGTCGTCATCATTTTCTAAAGGGTGTGCCCTCTTGCTGCAACCATTCTTATATTATTTCTGCTTTTTATTTATTCGTAATTCTGACATCACCGGTGATCTCCAGTATCATCTATCATATTTTTCACTTATGGAACATACATACATACATACATACATACATACATACATACATACATACATACATACATACATACATACATATTCATTTAAAATAAAAAAGAAATACGCACAGTGTGCATTATGTTTGCTTAGCGCAAAATGATTTTGATCTCTTTTTGCAAAACTGTAAGTGGTATCTTCCACAACTCTCACCACACAGTTCACAGACACACGAATCACACGATTCATAGAAACTCTTATAGATGCAGACTGCATGATGGAAACCATGACATGCAAACCTAGTGACCACGTGTCTCAACTCGTAGTTGACTGGGTCCAGTCCCTTTTCGTCATCGTGTCAGTGCTGTAAAATTCCCACCAAATATCAACTCCTTTTTGTTCTCGTCTTCTTAATGTTTGCTGAAAGGTCGTTGAAGGTAAAAGGATTTTATTTCTGATCTCTTGTATTAGATAGTCTTGATCGAGTGAATTTTGATACACGTAGTGTTGTCTTGAGGAATGATGCCTTCACTTTCTCTAGAGTTTCTAGGTCGCTTATTTTTAAATGGTCCCATATAAGTTCTATTCCGTATGTTAAATCTGGCATTATTTTCGCTTACATTAAATTATTTGGTTGAAATGAAATGGCGTATGGCTTTCAGTGCCGGAAGTGTCCGAGGACAGGTTCGGCTCGCCAGGTGCAGGTCTTTTGATTTGACTCCCGTGAGCAACCTGCGCGTTCTGATGAGGATGAAATAATGATGGAGACGACATAGCGAAATTAACCAATGATGGTAAATATTCCCGACCCTGTCGGGAATCAAACCCGGGACCCCTGTGACCAAGGGCCAGCATGCTAACCATTTAGCCATTGAGCCGGACAGCATTTCGCTCATGCCATTCATTCGTTTATTCTTCCTTCAATAATTATCCGGCAAGTCAGTGGGATACACTCGAGAATTGCTCACTCAAGCCGCCACTAATTTCCGAGGAGAGGGAACATCTCTAATGTTTGCAGATCGGAAATTCCATGATCTGCACGTAGACATTACGAAGGAGCGGTTGTAAACAACAGCACGGTTTTTGGTAAGATAGGAGCCGTCTCTTGTATTGTGGTCTTGTAACTGCAGAGCGGGAGGGTGATAGGAAATAGTAGTGAAAAGTGGAAAGCGTTGGTGGAAGTGATAACATGTGAAGTCACGGCGCTGTTGCACTCCAAGTCATGACCACTCCTTATAATAAGGTGATACCGTATATGAACATTGTGTCTTAGATTAACTATGTATCTTATACACTTACTCAGGATCCGGTCCACTTTCTTGTTACTGTCGTATGCAATTTTGATCTCTTTATCTAACTTTCTTAATCACATTAGCAATGTGTAATTATTGGGCAGTTTTGATCTAAGGCACCCTGAAATAATAACGTTAAAGAACGACTGCTGTAAATTCGATATAGTCCATCCATCACGTCACATGTGAATCAGAAGTGGGTTACAATATCCGTAACCACTCCCCGGTGAAAAAAGCAACATTTACACCTGAATTGCTGTGAAAATTTGGACTATTTTGGGATATTATCCCTCGGCCAATATCACTTGCTTCACAAGAGTAAATAAACAGAAGTGAACCATGTAGATAAGCAAGAATTATTTTTGTAAATCAATGTTATTCTCTTCGTTTTAAACTGATAGAAGAGTGGTAAAGGAACAGATTGGAGTTCGGACTTTGAATTTTGCTCGCCGGATGGAAATAATTTATCAGGCATCGTTCTGGGAGAACTTCTTATCAATTGGACTTTCATTTAGCTACATCTATTTATATGTGTACTGCGCCTCGATAATCAGAAGAGAAACATTTCGTTGAGGCAGATTTTGAGTCATTGATCCTCACTGGTGAAAATGGAGCTGAATATAAATAAAATCTATACAAAGCTAGTAATTTTCAGCAAAACAAAGGACAAATTTGCAACTCTAAAGATAAAGGTCTATATAATCCAAAAAATAAGTTCAGATACCACGACTATTGGTTATAGGAAATTAAGACCCGTATAGAAAGAGCTAAGATCTGTAAGTACATTCAGAAGATGAAGCAGGATAGAATATTCAGTCATTGTATTATGTACAGTCTAGGAAAATAAAAGCATAAATGTACAGTGCACAGGTTTGACTATGTAATTTAAATACAGAACAGATATATTACCGAGCAAGTTGGCAAGACTTTTAGGTCACTTAGCTGTGAGCTTTCATTCGGGAGATGGTGGTTCAAATCCCACTGTCGGCAGCTCTGAAGATGATTTTTGGTAGTTCCACATTTGCACACACTGTACCTCAGTTAAGTCCAATGTCCTTCCCAACCGAGGCCTTTTGTTATCCCCTCGTCAGCATTCGACCTATTTGTGTCAGTACGACGTAAAGCACATGGCAAAGAAACTCCTCAAACACATACACACACACATAAATTTCAAAGTATCGCATAGCAGTCGCGAAAGTCAGCATGATTCTTTTCAGTAGAAGTGAATACTGCGCTCTAGGTGACAAGCAACAGGGCGATAGTCTTGGCTTCAGTTGTGCTGTTTAAAATGCCGTCAACATTTAACGAAATGCTTATAGTACTGTAAATTATAGCACAATTCCCCGATTTTGTTGTTCTTTATATTTCCTAAAGATCCTGAGGAGTAGTAAGCCTAAGCAAACTTATGCGCATTTCTTTATTACGAAGCTCGTTGTGATAGTTAATAACCGGGATGTTACAAAGACAAATACTCAACTTGTATATTTTACTTTCAAGAGCAGAACATGCCTAATAATAGAAAAAGAGACGACCTTTTATGACTCAGTTGTTTCTTCTTCTTTTTCTTTTCACCTTTGTCCATCTAATTTCGAAAATCCATCTTCATTATCTTCCTAACCAATGGGGGCTAAAAGCCACTCAGTTTCGCGACTTGTAAAAACAACCAAACTGAGCGAGTTGGCTACGCAAGTCTGACTCGCATAGCTGTGAGCTTACATTCTGAGATAGCAGGATAATGGTTTCTCATGGTTTACCTTAAGCCCACGATGGCTTCCATCGTGGCTTCAGGAACTGTCTGTGTCGGTGCGACGTAAAACAAACAACGTAACTATCACGACAACAAATGCCACCATCGCCAGTTAGTTTGCTGCCCTCAGTGACATAGTAGTAATATTTCTCTATTGGCGATGCTCGTTGTTGATGGACTTGGGTAATACAGACATAAATTCGTGAATAACTCCATTGTTAGTTTATAACTCCTGCGTTAAAATGAATCAATCGCCAATCAATCACCACTGATCTACATTTAGGGAAGCTGGCAGATTGTCAATCTACTGATTCCCCAGTTTTTTCTTAAATAATTGCAAATAATTTGGAAATTAATTGAGCAACTCCCTTGGTAAGTTATTCCAATCCCTAACTCCCCTTCCTATAAACGAATATTTACCCCAATGTTCCTCTTCAATTCCAACTTTATCTTCATATTGTAATCTTTCCTACTTTTAAAAACACGGCTGAAACGTATCCGTCTACTAATGTCATTCCACGCCATCTCTCCATTGACAGCTCGGAACATACCTCTTAGTCGAGCAGCTCTTCTTCTTTCTCTCAATTCTTCCCAATCCAAACATTGCAACATTTTTGTAACGCTACTCTTTTGTCGGAAATCACGCAGAACAAATCGAGCTGCTTTTCTTTGAATTTTTTTCCAGTTTTTGAATCAAGTAATCCTGCTGAGGGTCCCATACACTGGAAACATACTCTAGTTGGGGTCTTACCAGAGACTTATATGCCCTCTCCTTTACATTCTTACTACAGTCCCTAAATACCATCATCACCGTGTGCTGATATCTGTACCCTTTATTTAAAATTCCACTTATGTGATTGCTTCAACGAAGATTTTTCCTTATATTAACACCTAGGTATTTACAGTGATACCCGTAAGGAACGTTCATCCCATCAACGCAGTAATTAAAACTGAGAGGACTTTTCCTGTTTGTGAAACTCGCAACGTGATTTTTAACGCCGTTTATCAACATACCATTGCCTGTTGTCCATCTCACATTGTCGAGGACTTTTTATAGTTACAGTCTTGTAACGTATTTATTATTCTATACAGTATAACATCATCCGCACAAAAGCCTTATGTCTGATTTCAGTTCTTTCCTGATATCTTTATACATAAAATAACATGTCCTGACTGACTCATCATCGCTGAGCCAAAACTACTGGACGTAAAGAAATGACATTTTTGGGATACATTTATATTAGTGTGTAGGCGCTCGCTAAGAGAGGATTTTTGGATATTCCGTCGCTAATGGTGTGAAAAGAGGGGGTGAATTATTTAAAGAAGCGTATCTATATCTCAAAGACTTAAACGTTTACAAACGTAAAAGTGTGAACTTGAAATCTACTTTAAAAATAAAGAAACAGTTTTTTTTTTGTTTTTGGAAATTCCCATTAAGGGGGGTAAAACAAGGTGAAAAATTGTTGAACACCTTTAATGAGGATACTTATATCTCGAAAACTGAAGATGTTACAGTCATGAAAATTGGTACTTGAAATTTCCTTTAAAAATGAAGAGACACGTGTTTTTGTTTTTGGAAAACCAATTAATAGGGGGGTGAGCAGGATTGATAAATGGGGCGTTTTTTTAAAACAGACTATATTTGCAGTATACTTCAACAGACGTGAAGATTGTTATTTGGAATCTCCTGTAAAAGTAAACAAACACAGAAAATTAATTTTCGTTAAATCCACTTAAGGGGAACTGAAAAAATGGGTGAATTTTTAAAATGAGCATATCTACAGAACATCTCAACAACGTAAGATGTTACACATGTGAAAATTGGTATATTTAATTTCTTTTGAAAATAGAGAAACATGCATTTTTGTTTTTGCAAAAAAACACTTAAGGGGGAGTAAAAAGGACTGTAAGGGGGGTTGAATTATTTTTTATTTAGATAGTGATCTTAAAAACTGAAGATGCTACAGACGTGAAAATTGGTATTTAGAGTCTGCATTAAAATTAAGAAAGCGTATTTCTTTGTTTTCGGAAAATTCACTTAAGAGTGGGGGATGAAAGAACTGAAAGAAAAATTAGTTGATTTATTTGTATGAGGATACTTATATCTAAAAAAAACTAAAGGTGTTACAGGCGTGAAAATTGGTATTTGGGATCTCCTTTAAAAACAAATAAACACGCATTTCTGGTGGAAAATCAACTTGGGGAGGGGATGAGTTGAATTCTTTTTTATGAGGATTCGTAGATGTTACAGTCGTAGTAATTTTTATTTGGAAGCTCCTTTATCAACAAAGTAACACGTACTTTTGTTTTCGGAAAATTCACTGAAAGTGGTGAAGGAATTGAAAAATATTAGTTTAATTATTTGTGAGGATACTAATATCTAAAAAAACTAAAGATTTTACAGACATGAAAATTGGTATTTGGAATCTCCTTAAAAAAACAAAGAAACGCGCATTGTAGGAGGGTAGCTGAATCAACTTTGGTGGCTGGAAAAGGAGTTGAATTCTTTTTATGAGGATAACAGACATGAAAATTGGTATTCGTTATCTCCTTTAAAATAAAGAAACACGTATTCATTTATTTTCGGAAAATTACTTAGGTGAGGGTTTTGAAGGAACTGAAAAATATTAGTTGAATTATTTGTATGAGGATCCTTACAGTATATCTAAGGAACGAAAGATGTAGCAGACATGAAAACTGGTATTTGGAATCTCCTTTAAAAATAAAGAAACACGTATTTTTTTCTTCGGAAAACCGACTTAAGGGGGGGGGTTGAAAATAAGTAAATAATGAGCGGAATGCTTTTTATGAGGATACTTATATCTCAGAAACTGAATATGTTACAGACGTGAAATCCTGTAATTGGAATCTCCTTTAAAAAGAAAGAATTTTTTTTTTTCGGAAAACGTAAGGGAGTGAAAAGACTTGAAAAAGCGGGCGAAGTTTTAAAATGAGTACCGGTATATCTACAGATTTGTCAAATACTTAACATGTTACAGACGTGAAACTTGGTATTTGGAAAGTCCTTTAAAAGTCCTTTGTTTTCGGAAAAAGCACTTAACCGGGGTGAAAAGATGTGAAAAATGTTCAATTGCTTTTCATGAGGATACTTATACCTCAAAAACTGAAGATGTTACAGATGTAGAAATAGGTATAAGTGCTGAAGTATTTTTATTATGATCCTTATCTATATAAGTAAAATCGTAACGACCGTGTGTCTATACATTGACTATTTTTGTGAAATTTTCGTACAGTTATCCGTTTCAGGTGTAATAATTACCATGTGCATATTTTTAGCTTTGGTTTCCTGAAAGTAGTAATTTTCCCCCTCCCCCAAACCAAGATAGCGGCACAATTTGTCAAACGAGCTAGAAAATTGAAATTTAGCAAAATTATAGGTTTTAGCCTGTAACCGACAGAAAAATTCCTGGAAGCTTAAATTTTTCACTTTTACCCCCCAAAACTGTCGAAATGTGGAGGCAATTTTAATGAAGGTGCATTAATTCGTTTCGAGGTATTTCGTGGCTAAACTGTAAGTCGTATCAAAAAAAGATCGCACAGTCTCTGTTAAATTTGGGTGATCTATAACTTTAGTCCTATGACTTTTTGTCCTGTATCTTCCCTTATACGTTAGATTTGCCTCTAATTCTCGATTTTACATAAATTTTGAATTTTTTACGCGTATATTTCATAGTTTGACACACTTACAAGAAAGACAGATTCATCAATTTAGGCACGAACATTGGCCCACCTAGTAGCTATATGTGACTCAAATTGTACGTTTCTAGCTGTAACATAAGGTGTCAAATCCTTACCCAAATTTCGCCCTATTCAACTTTTCTAACGCATTCTAACCCATAAATAGAGAGATACGAGAAAATATCATAGGACAACCATTCATACCGCCAAAACAGGCGTCTTATGGTGCAATCCGTTTGTCGATATAACGTACCGTTTAGCAGCAGCAGTTAATCTGTAAATGAAGGTCTGCAATATTGTAAACATGCATATACATTCGTATGTCGATATATACGTATATACCAGGTGGCTCAAGAACGCCGTACTTTCTACTTACAAATGTCCCGCATGCACAAATGATGCATATTATATTCATGTTTTTAACGTTTTCGTAGCTTCCAAATTCTTCTTTCACCTGATTGAATGCTCTCCCTCCTACCATTCCTACTCTATTTCTACGATAAACTCTCCAGTTCCGTAAGAAATTTCCGCATACTTTATACGAGTATCATTGCTCAGCCATGATTCAATCCCTCATTACAATATCTGGTAAGTATATATCTATTAAATTAATTAATTCTATTCTTCTTCACAATTCTTTTACAGTTCAGCACTAACATTTTTATGTCATCCCTACTTGCCTTCCAGATTCCCGTATCCTTATCACCGCTCACTAGTCCACCCCATTTCTATGAACATACCCCCCTCTAACTCTTCTAAACAAACTTCCTAACTTATACATAGGCCTACCACTGGGATTCAAGGCCATCTATGCGACGATCCCTATCTCCTATCCACCCATTAGGATCTAGAAATCTCTCCCAGTTTCTCACATACCCACTCCATAGTCTCATTTAAATCCCCGATCACCTTCCAGTCGGTATCCCTCCTACACAGTATTCCACTGATAACAATCTCCACTTCCTTAAACTTTGCATTTAGCAGATCCCACGCACAACCCCAACTACACTCATGTTCATAAAAGGAACAGAACACCGTGAAAGACTAGAGATAGGGAGATTATATTCACAGAACATGTGCATTAGTATGTTCTGAAGAAATGATTAGCATTTGAACCATGTTGGCCCTCAGGTTCAAGGTCCACATCGATATCTCGGCGCAACACCACCGCCTGGTAAAATGTGCCTGCGGCTCTCGTTGTCGCTATAAACCGAAGGTAATGGATTAGTGTGACTTGAGCAGACTTGCAGGATGCCTCGCAGACGTATGTGAGAACCGTACCGTCAAATGAGTGTGTTTGAAAGAGGGCAAGAGAACATGATACATCCATCTGGGAAATTGCTGCTCGTGTGGGAAGAAGTGTGTCGGCAGTGCCACGGATGTGTACAGAATGGTTCAGAGAAGGCCGTAGAACACGACGAGATGGGTCTGGTCACACCACCCAGATCATCCCCCCCCCCCAAGAAGAACAACAGCTCATCCGATTGGAATTGCAGGTCAGATCTGCGTCCTACTTGGCTCTGGCGCAACGGTGTAACACATCTTACACTATCAGGAGTGACAGTACATCGCCGTTTATTATGGTCTGGGTTACCGGCGCATCGTTCACTTCTCCACCTACCCTTAAGTAATGTGCATAAACATGCTAGACTGCAATGGTGTATGGAACGACGTCACTGGGGACAGGAATGACAGCAGATTGTGTTTTCGGACGAATCCAGGTTCAGTTTGTTTGAAAATGACAGTCCGCATTTTGGTTCGCCACAGACAGGGGGAGAGGCATCACCTTGACTGCATTCGCAGAAGACATACAGCGCCAGCTGAAGGCCGTATGGTGACGAGTACTATTGAGTACAACCACAAATCACAGTTGATGCGTGTCCAGGGCACTGTGACCGGTTTGACCTACGTAAATGACATCCTGGGACCCGTAGCCATACCCTTTCTCACGACACCTAAGATAATAACTGGTTTGATAGAAGGCAGTTTGGGTTTAGGAAAGGTTATTCGACTGAAGCTCAGCTTGTACGATTTCAGCAAGATATAGCAGATATCCTGGATTCAGGAGGCCAAATGGACTGTATTGCGATTGACCTATCTAAGGCATTTGATAGGGTAGATCATGGAAGACTACTGGCAAAAATGAGTGCAATTGGACTAGAAAAAAGAGTGACTGAATGGGTGGCTATATTTCTAGAAAACAGAACTCAGAGAATTAGAGTAGGCGAAGCTTTATCTGACCCTGTAATAATTAAGAGGGGAATTCCTCAAGGCAGTATTATCGGACCTTTATGTTTTCTTATATATATCAATGGTATGTGTAAAGAAGTGGAATCAGAGATAAGGCTGTTTGCAGACAATGTTATTCTGTACAGAGTAATAAATAAGTTACAAGATTGTGAGCGGCTGCAGGGTGACCTCGATAGTGTTGTGAGATGGACAGTGGACAATGATATGATGATAAACGGGGTTGAAAGTCAGGTTGTGAGTTTCACAAATAGGAAAAGTCCTCTCAGTTTTAATTACTGTGTTGATGGGGTGAAAGTCCCTTTTGGGGATCATTATAAGTACCTAGGTGTTAATATAAGAAAAGACCTTCATTGGGGTAATCACATAAATATGATTGTTAATAAAGGGTACAGATCTCTGCACATGATTATGAGGGTATTTAGGGGTTGTAGTAAGGATGTAAAGGACAGGGCATATAAGTCTCTGGTAAGACCCCAACTAGAGTATGGTTCCAGTGTATGGGACCCTCACCAGGAACACTTGATTCAAGAACTGGGAAAAATCCAAAGAAAAGCAGCTCGATTTGTTCTGGGTGATTTCTGATAAAAGAGTAGCGTTTCAAAAATGTTGCAAAGTTTGGGCTGGGAAGATTTGGGAGAAAGGAGACGAGCTGCTCGATTAAATAGTATGTTCCGAGCTGTCAGAGGAGAGATGGCGTGGGAGGACATCAGTAGACGAATAAGTTTGAGTGGTGTCTTTAAAAGTAGGAAAGATCACAATATGAAGATAAAGTTGGAATTCAACAGGACAAATTGGGGCAAATATTTGTTTATAGGAAGGGGAGTTAGGGACTGGAATAACTTACCAAGGGAGATGTTCAATAAATTTCCAATTTCTTTGCAATCATTTAAGGAAAGGCTAGGAAAACAACAGACAGGGAATCTGCCACCTGGGCGACTGCCCTAAATGCAGATCAGTGGTGATTGATTGATTGATTGATTGATTGATTGATTGATTGATTGATTGATTGATTGATTGATTGATTGATTGATTGATTGATTGATTGATTGATTGATTGATTGATTGATTGATTGATTGATTGATTGATTGATTGATTGATTGATTGATTGATTGATTGATTGATACCATATTTCACCAGGACAATTCGCGACCACATCTTGCTGCACGAACACGTGCCTTCTTGTTGTCACAGGATGTCAGACTGTTGCCCTAGCCCGCCCGATCAACGGACTTGTCGCCAATCGAAAATGTGTGGGATATGGTGAAACGACGGGTGCGGCGCTGTGACACAATGCCAACCACCAAAGATGAACTGTGGAAGCAGGTGAATGCAGCGTAGTGGTGGGGATGGAGCGCTACGGAGCGGAGCAGTTGCTGTGACGTCATCACCTGGTTGTACCGAGTGAACTACCGCGTGAATGTACTGTGGTGGCACATTTAAACACGTTATTGGTAAAAAGAAAGCAAAGTCATCTCCGTACAGGCCATGAAGGCCCTTGGAGGGGTGGGAGGTAAAGGCTTCCACTATCCGTAGCCTCGGCACTTGATGGGGTAGAGTGGTTAGCTCTACGCCCGGCCGTCTTTGCCCCCAGGAATTAACCAGGTACTCATTTTTGGTGTAGGCTGAGTGAACCTGAGGGCCATGTGCATCTCCGGAAGTGGAAATCTCGTTTCTTAAAACGTTATTGGTATGACAACGTAAAGATACTTTACCCGTCTATTCAATGCCCTTTTCTCACAACATAACTGCTTTGCTTAAAACAGTAATGTTGTTTTATGCTGCAGAAACTGACCTACTCATTTCATCCTTGTGATGCCTCTTGATATGATCCCACAAATTTGATACACCACCACCCGTCGCATAAATACGGCCGTAAAATTTGCATTTTGCTATTTTTATCATCAGTCATTTCAAAGAACTGCCATGCATCAGACATCGTGGCATTTATGGTACCGTACAAATTTTTGTAAAAACTGATTAAATTCCTTTAAATATTCTAAAACAGGAATCATCATCATCATCATCATCTGTTTACCCGCCAGGTTCGGTTTTTCCCTCGGACTTAGCGAGGGATCCCACCTCTACCGCCTCAAGGGCAGTGTCCTGGAGCTTCAGACTCTTGGTCGGGGGATACAACTGGGGAGTATGACCAGTACCTCGCCCAGGCGGCCTCACCTGCTATGCTGAACAGGGGCCTTGTGGAGGGATGGGAAGATTGGATGGGATAGGCAAGGAAGAGGTAAGGAAGCGGCCGTGGCCTTAAGTTAGGTACCATCCCGGCATTCGCCTGGAGGAGAAGTGGGAAACCGCGGAAAACCACTTCCAGGATGGCTGAGGTGGGAATCGAACCCACCTCTACTCAGTTGACTTCCCGAGGCTGAGTGGACCCCGTTCCAGCCCTCGTACCACTTTTCAAATTTCGTGGCAGAGCCGGGAATCGAACCCGGGCCTCCGGGGGTGGCAGCTAATCACGCTAACCACTACACCTCAGAGGCGGACTAAAACAGGAATACCATTTAAAAATGGGATTAAATATCAAACTAATACCACAATTATTATCTAATATACCAAACCAAACCGAAACCCCATGGCACTACAGCCCTTGAAGGGCCTTGGCCTACCAAGCGACCGCTGCTCAGCCCGAAGGCCTGCAGATTACGAGGTGTCGTGTGGTCAGCACGACGATTCCTCTCGGCCGTTATTCTTGGCTTTCTAGACCGGGGCCGCCATCTCACCGTCAGATAGCTCCTCAATTCTAATCACGTAGGCTGAGTGGACCTCGAACCAGCCCTCAGGTCCAGGTAAAAATCCCTGGCCTGGCCGGGAATCGAACCTGGGGCCTCAGGGTAAGAGGCAGGCACGCTACCCCTACACCACGGTATTATCTAATATACTTTGGATTATCTACAAAACGCAACAAGCGGAGGAAATACAGACGCACATTTAATAAGCACAGACTGAATACAGGTACATTACACTTACAAGCGGAGACCACGACGTTTGGATCACGGACTACCTTCACGGACTACACTTTTAGTAGTCCATTAGGACAAGATGATGTGCAAGTAGTAAGACGTTCTTGAGAAAATCGCAAGATAAGTTTTGGGGTCAAATATGTACCGGTGCGTTGCGATGGTCGAGTGGTTAGCGTCCAAGCTCCGTAATTACTGGTTCACTGGATCGAGCCCCGCTTGTCGTTTTGTTTTTCAACACTGGTCATATTCTTTCATATATATTACAATTCAGAGCTAATATAATGCTATGCTGAACAGGGGCCTTGTGGAGGGATGGAAAGATGGGAAGGGATAGGCAGGGAAGAGGGAAGGAAGCGGCTGTGGCCTTAAGTTAGGTACCATCCCAGCATTTGCCTGGAGGAGAAGTGCGAAACCACGGAAAACCACTTCGACGTTGGCTGAGGAGAGAATCGAACCCTCTCTACTCAGGTGACCTCCCAAGGCTGAGAGGACCCTGGTTCAGCCCTCGTACCACTTTTCAAATTTCGTGACAGAGCCGAGAATCGAACCCGGGCCTCCGGGGGTGGCAGATAATCACACTAACCACCCCACCACAGAGGTGGACTACAAAAAATATATTATTTATAATTATCAACAAGTAAACGACCAAATGAATACAGTTTTCCTGAAAATGTATGCCTGTCGTGATTTGAGAAATTCCTCATACCCGACAGTGAAATCGGGAAAGGTGCCCGGAACTGCTTTGCACCTGGACGCTTTGACCTGCAGTATATATGAAAGAATATGACCAGTGTTGAATAACAAAAATGCTACGAGCGGGACTCGAACCAGCGATCCAGCAATTACGGAGCTGGAACGCTGAACACTCGACCGTCGCCATCTCATGGTCATGACCGCAACGCACCGGTACATATTCGACGCAAAAATTCTCTTGCGATTTTCTCGAAAACGCCGAAGTAGTACACCTTACTACTTGCACATTATGTTGTCCTAATGGACTACTAATCGTGTACAAAGTTTGAAAACAATCCGTGATCAGAACGTCGTGGTCTCCCCTTGTCAAACATGTGTCGTGCGCTACAGTGTACGCTGGTCCTCCGCGAGTACTTGCAGTTGCAAGCGGAGGGGATCGGAGGTACGCTCAACCGCTACAACCGGATTACTCATCGCTCATCGGTATTACTCGCTCCGCTCCCAGTAATGCAGCGTGGATGGCTATACTCCAGGACGCCATTCGCACCTTATACGTGTCGATGCCATCACGCATGGAACAAGTTATGAGTGCCCATGGAGGACCCAGTGCCTACTAGGCAACAGGACACATGCTGAACCTAGGTGACTGAAATGCTAATCGTTTCTGCAGAACATACCAATGAACATGTCCTGTGAATATGAACTTCCTCCCTGTGTCCTGTTTTTTATGAACTTGAGTGTGTGTTGGTACTTATACCTGTTAGCCTTACGTTGTTGGTGAAACACTATCACCTGCCTTTCCCTCCCCCTTCTATTCTTCTTTCATTAACAGTCGCCTTAACCTAATTTCTGGATAACGCTCTACCCTGGTTCCCTCTCCTCCACACACTTTCCCCACGTGTCTAACAATGGAATCCCCCATAACCAGAGCCTCAACCTTAAGTAAACGAATAAGCTTGAATTAAGCTTTTGGAGGTAAGAAAGATCATACAGTATGAAGTCAAAGTTTAAATTCAAGAGGAATTAGGGATTGGAATATTTTAGCAGGGAAGTGTGCTCAACCAGAATGGTGGTTGCGAGGACGATGTCAAAGCAAAAGCCCAAGCAGGGTGGGCTTACTTTCGAGAGACGTCAGGAGTGCTTGCGACAGAAAAATGTCAAGGAAACTAAAGAGCAAGGTGCATATATTTGAAAAACCAAGAATGAATGCAGGGGGTTGAGAAACAAGGAAGATAATATACTCCACTCCGAAGATATGAGAACGCTTAAGAGGACAGTAGGTGTCACCGTTGCCGATCACAGAATGAATGAACTCCCAATGTCGAAACTTTCAAACAATAGCCAAAAAGATTTTGAACAGTAAAATAAAGTAAGTTTAAAGTAGACAGCTGTATTATCTTTAACATGCTGTCCGACGGGAGTTGGGGTATCATAATCAGGGGGCAATGTCCTGAACTACTGGGTATTAATAAAGGAAAGAATAACAGCTGCTATAAGAGGAATATATGACATAAAGAACATAACCAATCTATCCCTCCAGACGGCTATGATCTTATTTAATGCCAAAATATCGCCAATGCTGACCTACGGATTAGAATTGATATGGGAAAACCTATCTTTTTCAGACCTAAACTCAATGGAGAAAGTAAAAGCCCGATATCTGAAAAGAGCACTTGGAGTGGCAAGAACAACACCTTCTAGGCTTGTTTACGAATTGGCAAGAGAAACCTTCTACATCGAGGACTTACGTTACAAACTATCCCTGCCATCTACTGAGCAAGCGACAAAACTGATCCAGACAAGAGAGAAGAAGCGCGAAGAAATCCCTCTGGACTTCTATAGCACAGATGCAATGATCGACAGGAGATGGGTAAAAGAAAATCAAGAACTTAGACATGTAATTACAAGATTGGCAGTTCATGGTTTTCACCATAAAATTTGTAAAAACAAAAAGTTTCACGAACCAAACAATGAATGTGTATGTGCATTGTGTAATAACCACTGTGACAGATACCATATAACCATGTGTCCTAAACGAGAAAGATCGATCGTGGACTATAGCAAAGAGTAACTATATAGGTGCGAATTTTCCTTTTACTTCTTCTATGTACATTAGTATGCAATAATAATAATAATAATAATAATATCTACTGCATATCAATAACATTAAATTTAGTCTGTACACTTCAAATGTTTGCCTAGTACTTCGTTATTACCTGGGATTAGGTGTACAAAAGTCGAAAGTATATTTAGTTCAATTTACTTCAGTTATTAAGAAGTTTTTTTTTTTTTTTGCTAGTTGTTTTACGTCGCACCGACACAGATAGGTCTTACGGCGACGATGGTACAGGAAAGGGCTAGGAGTGGGAAGGAAGCGGCCGTGGCCTTAATTAAGGTACAGCCCCAGCATTTGCCTGGTGTGAAAATGGGAAACCACGGAAAGCCATTTTCAGGGCTGCCGACAGTGGGGTTCGAACCTACTATCTCCCGAATACTGGATACTGGCCGCACTTTAGTGACTGCAGCTATCGAGCTCGGTTATTAAGAAGTTAAGGTAAGAGAGAGGCGACTCTTTTGGTACGGCCAGATGTGCAAAAAAGAGAAGAAGGATTTGTGGAGGAGCAGAGTGGAGGAAAAAGAGGCCACGGAAGACCCAAGCGGACCTTGGATCGGAAGATCAAAATGGATACAGCAGAATTCGTGCTCACCGCTGAGGATTCACAGGACAAGGTGCTATGGAAACGTTGCTGTCGTTTAGCCAACCGCGCATGAGCGACAAGGCGTGGAAAAAGAAGAAAAAAAGAATTTACCAAGGGAATAGTTTGATAAATTTCCAAGTTCTCTAAAATCATTTAAGAAACGACTAAGTAAACAATTTATAGGGAAACCTCCACCTGGGCGACAGCTCTAAATGCATATCCATGGTTGATTGATTGATTGATTGATTGATTGATTGATTGATTGATTGATTGATTGATTGATTGATTGATTGATTGATTGATTGATTGATTGATTGATTGATTTTAATTAATCGCTAAGCCTCGAAATCTAATACCGTCAGGGTCAGAAAAGAACAAGTGTTGGCCAAGGGAGGTCGGATGGGATGGATGAAAATGAGAATTCTGACATAAGTAAGTCTAAGCAATGTCAGACTCAGATAAGGGCGCAGTAGTCGCCAACCCACGCTCCCAATTTAAGAGCCTCTGGGGCCCTTTTAGTCGCCTCTTACGCCAGGCAGAAGATGCTGTGGATGTTATACTACCGCCCCCATCCACAAGCGAAGACAGGAAATACTGGAGGGGAGCGATCAGAAAATCAAAACCCATTTAACCGAGATAAGGCGAGCAGAAGGAGAAGAAGAATGTTTTCCGTTGATGGACGTAGTATTAAAAATCTAAATTCATGAATTTCCCTATTATCATGGTAGAAATGTGCAACACATAGGCATATAAGACTGAAAAGTATATTATGCACAACTTTTATTTTGTAGTGTTTCGATACAGCTAACATTAACGGAGAAATTTGCCATTTCCTGTATTTTCCCGCTTAATATTGCTACATCACTCTATATTTTTAAATAAAATATATCCTATTTCACACAATTCGTCCAACCTTAAACAGAGTTTCTCAAGTCTGTTAAGTCGTTTTCCCGTATATGATATACACACTAAATTGAGCTAAACCTACTTTCGAATTTTGTATACCTAATCCCAGGTAAGAACGAACTGCTAGGCAAACATTTGAAGTGCACAGACAAAAGTGTAATGTTATTGATATATATATTATTAATACCCAGTAGTTCAGGACATTGCCCCCTGATTATCACAGCCTAACTCCCGTCGGACAGCATGTTAAAGTTGATGCAGCTATATGGTCTTTCTTACCTCCAAAAGCTTAATTCAAACGTATTCGTTTACTAAAGGTTGAGGCTCTGGTTATGGGGGATTCCATTATCAGAAAGTGTGTGGAGGAAAGGGAACCAGGGTAGAGTGTTATCCAGAAATTAGGTTAAGGCAAAATGTTAATGGAAGAACAATAGGAGGAGGAGGGAAAGAAAGGTGATAATGTTTCACCAACAACGTTACAAAACTTTCTTTACTTTATTCAAAAAATTTCGGCTAGGATTTGAAAGTTTCGACAACGGGAGTTCAAAAAATTCACTTCCTAACTAATCGGCGATGGGATAGGAAAAGACTAGGAGTGGAAAGGAAGCGGTCATGGCATTAATTAAGATACAGCTCCATTATTTGCGTGTTGTGAAAATGGGAAACCACAGAAAACCATCTTCAGGGCTGCCGACAGTGAGGTTCGAACCCACTATGAACCGAATGCAAGCTGCTAGCTAGATGACCCAAACCACATAGCTACTTGTTCGATTGTTCGAACCTCGCACACGTAACACCGTCGGGGTTGGAAAGGATCAACGGTTGATCAAAGAAGGACAGATACGAAAGATGAGAGCTTGGAGCCTGACTCAGCTAACGAGGGAAATATTTTATGTTCGGACGCTTCGAATTGCATGACAATTGCCCAGAGAACTGAAACATGGTCACTGAAAAGGGTTGTAGGATTATTTTACGTGTAAAATCACGCATTTGATCGCACGAGTTACTTCAAGTAGTTGCGGTAGTAACATTTTGTTATGACGTTTGGTCGCAACGTTGAAAATGACCGGAAAACACCCTATAACATTAATTAAATTACCATCACAAGTGTAATACAGTAAAGGCTTATTACTTACCTAGTGTACACACCAGTGTTGATATGGACAAGTCGTGTTTCGTACATCTACATTCAATATCAGAATGAAGACGGGGATTTTCAACGAAGTGTTGGGTACACAATGCAGCGTAACAATGTGCATGTTTGTCGATAGCCACATCACTGCAAATACTATCTTTAACTTACTAACCGCAACTACTTGAAGTTACTCGTTTGATCGAATGCATCATCTTACACGGAAAAGAACCCTACAGCCGTTCCCAGCGAACATATTTGAGCATTCCAATCAATTTTCATTCAGTTCGGAGCCTTTGAATACAGATACATCCCTCGTAAGATATCCGTGAACGTTACTACACACTCCCATGTACCGAGCCACGGGGAGAAGCCTGCTCAACCTGGTTGTAGGAATATTTCTTCTTCCTCTTCTTCTTCTGGCTCATACTATGACAGAGAGAAATATGCTCACGTTTCATCGACATTGAAGCAAAATCATCAATTGCAGAAGAAGAAAAATGAAGGGATTTCGGCAGCTCCAGATGTTGGTGTTAAGGTTCGAAATATGAAGATCCGTGAAACTGATAAGAACAAATCATTGGCCTCCAATTCAGTAATACCGTCATACCGTCCACATGAAAAGAGAACCAGAATTAACCTAAGATCAGACAGGAAAGGTGCCACAAGAAGTTAATACAGTATCAGACTCAGCTAGTGCCTCGTGATAGTTCCTTATTCCATGAGATTTTGTTTAGGAATTTAGCCGTATGGTCTCTCAGATCTTAACATGTTTCTGATAACTGTGTTATGCGGAAGCATACGGTACATTCCTTTAACGTTATCAGCTTCAGTCAGAGTGCAACCATACATTCTTAACAGGGAATTTAAAGCCGATAACATGACCTGACTGATACCCTTACGTACTGTAATCAAAAATGGAAAACTTCTCTCTTATGATGGAGGTATAACTATCATCATTCTGCAACCTTCGATAGCGAACTAAAAAACGTTTAAATTGCTATTTAGCTGAATGTCGACTGCTTGGACGACTTGGATATTACAATGGAAATTTCACAGGGTACAAATGGGCCATAAAACCTGGTCTTCAGTCTGATATTACACTTCCATTCGATAACCACACGCTTAAAATCTTCCTTCAGCTTATCCCATTTTTAACACCAACGAATTTGCATCCTCTTGGCTACAAATAATGTTTAATCTCGCCCTGAATTACTTCACGATGGTCATCGGCACAAATTTTAAAATTCCTGTCATAGGACAAGTGCATGTTGATAATCCTCTCACTGCATCTTGTATGGACACCGGATGGAATATAACCGAAGGGGAGTTCAGTCATTTACAAACTGCAGTATGATACTTGATAACCAAACGCTCTCGTCTTTAGAAACATTGCTTACAGCAATATGATCATTGTACTCTGGACTTTGTTCTCTGTTGATGACGGAAACTGAATGACTTGATCCGCCATGCACCTATAATCATTTTTGTCGTAGTAATGATATTTCACGCTCTCCTTAAACATAGTAGCCGTGTCTCATTTATTGAAAGCCATGAATAATAATAATAATAAGAAGAAGAAGAACGTCATGTGGCCACCGGAGAGGCGTGGAGCCAGTCTTTCGAGCTGACACCTTATATGCGACCTGCGCGTCTATGAGAATAGACGTTTCTATGATGAATTCTAATGCTGAAAATGGCACACAAACCTAGCCCCCGAGTCATCAGAATTAACCAATGAAGTTAAAATTCCGACTCGGCCGGGAATCGAAAAACTCCTTTTTTTACAATTTGTTTTACGTCGCACCGATGCAGATAGGTCTTATGGTGACTATGGGGTGGGAAATGCCTAGGAGTGGGAAGGAAGCGGCCGTGGCCTTAATTAAGGTACAGCCTGGTGTGAAAATGGGAAACGACGGAAAACCATCTTCAGGGCTGCCGACAGTGGGGTTCGAATCCACTTTCTCCCGATGCAAGCTCACAGCTAACCGCATGGCCAACTAGGCCGGTAGTGTCCGAAAAACATCATTAACCTAAATTTAACACTTGTAAGTGGTTTAGAAATTGAACAGAGAAAGAATTGTCTGAAAGGAGTGTAAAAAACCGTTATTGTAAGAAATGAAACCTCTCGGACATGCTATAAGCTAGAGGCCGACTAGATGTTCCGGAAATATGACTCCGCCAAAGAGGTCACCACAGTAGTTATCTTCACAATCAGTTCCTCCATTCATGCCCGGCTCCTGAAAAATGAATATGAATATTAACTTTCAAAAAACATGCAATTAATTAGACTACGGCGGTAAATTAATTATATGCTATAACTAATCTACGTACCAAATTGTTCCAGACTTCAGAGTTATATTGTCTAGTTTGCTTTAGGCACAATTCTGTTACTAGCTAGCATGTGTAAATTCTTTTCCATCCATCAGTTTACTTCCCCTAATACTGATGAAAAACTTTGCAGTTCTTCCTTGGTGCATCCCCTCTCTGTTCAATAACTTTACAATCGTATACAGCTGCTTGTTGTTATAAATTTTTCTCATACCCTCCTCATCAATAAACCTACAGTTCTGTCTTATTTCCCTTGTCTCTAAACAGTCTTTTATAAGACGTGCCCATTCCATTTCTTCAGAACATAGTAAACATGTATTTTCTTCACTATTTTGTATGTATGCTGTATATTTTTGTGTCCCCATTAACCACCATATTATGCAACTCATTTCTTTTTGTCATATCACCTACGTTTTCCTCATTCTCCCAACTACATTACAAAATTCTCCTAATGTCCTCTTATTTTTACACTTGAAGCAATTTGTTGCTGTTCAATATCCATAACTCTTTTTATAAATCATTTGCTGTTATATGCAATTACTTTTCCAGTAGCATTCCATTCCTACCGTCTACAATATGGTCCATACCCCATCCAACCCATATCCTTGGTTCTCATATTTAATTTGCCAACGGCCGTGACCGTGTTGAAACACCGGATCCCGAAGTTAAGCAACATTGGGCGTGGTCAGGAGTTGGATGGGTTGCCACGCGCTGTTGGTGGGGGTTAGGGAATGGAGGAGCGGAAAGGAACTGGCCACCCTACCGCATGTAAACTCCGGCTAAGGAACACCTCTGCGGAGGTTCGGACCTGCCTTCGGGCAGAATAACCCTTACCTTACCTCATATTAAATTTGGTGTTGAAAGGCTATCTGTAACATTTCGCCAACTTCAGTCTCAGCCAATACTTTAAAAGCATTTTTATCAGCCAATATGTAATTATTCTTTAACAATATTTCCCTGTAGACTTACATTATTGCACATCATTCTCACTCCACAGTTAGCTCTACAACTGGGTAGAACCATAATTATTTTAGAAAATTTACTCGTGATTGCATCAAGTGTGGAAACTTTCTCTTCATCTCCCCAGATTCTGCTCCGTATAATAGCCTAGATTTAACTAATGTATTGAAACATATTTATACACTCTGTTGTCAGTGTTGGGTCAAAATGATAAAAGTTGACAATGCACTCATTCCCTTCAGTTTTGCTCTTTTTATTTGCTCTGACAATTTTCCATTTCCACTTAATTCGTTAATATGCTTTCTTTGGACAACTTCTAATTTTATCTCGCCCATCCATCAATTTTCGTTCTTTGAGAATTTATATCCTTTTTGCATACCTTGGTTTCCGGTGCACTAATTTTTAAATTCCAATCTTGGTGGTAATTTATAACTTCATTTATACTACCTTGTATGCTGGCGGGAGTTATTGTGAGCAGAAGGATGTCATCCGCAAAAATGAGACCTGGAATATCCTGATTCTCATGACTTGGGTAAACCCCAGACTCGAAGCCTTTCGATGAAAAATATAATTTATGACTAAAATAGTTATAATGCCCACTAAATGCTTGAAACGCCATGTCAGCAAAGAAACTTCAAACACCATATGCAGTTCAATCAATCAATACTGATCTGCATTTAGGGCAGTCGCCCAGGTGGCAGATTCCCTATCTGTTGCTTTCCTAGCCTTTTCCTAAATGATTTCAAAGAAATTGGAAATTTATTGAACATCTCCCTTGGTAAGTTATTCCAATCCCTAACTCCCTTTCCTATAAATGAATATTTGCCCCAGTTTGTCCTCTCGAATTCCAACTTTATCTTCATATTGTGATCTTTCCTACTTTTATAAACGCCATTCAAACTTATTCGTCTACTAATCTCATTCCACGCCATCTCTCCGCTGACAGCTCGGAACATACCACTTAAACGAGCAGCTCTTCTTCTTTCTCTAAATTCTTCCCAACCCAAACATTGCAACATGTTTGTAACGCTACTCTTTTGTCGGAAATCACCCAGAACAAATCGAGCTGCTTTTCTTTGGATTTTTTCCAGTTCTTGAATCAGGTAATCCTGGTGAGGGTCCCATACACTGGAACCATATTCTAGTTGGGGTCTTACCAGAGACTTATATGCACTCTCCTTTACATCCTTACTACAACCCCTAAACACCCTCATAACCATATGCAGAGATCTGTACCCTTTATTTACAATCCCATTTATGTGATTACCCCAATGAAGATCTTTCCTTATATTAACACCTAGATACTTACAATGATCCCAAAAGGAACTTTCACCCCATCAACGCAGTAATTAAAACTGAGAGGACTTTTCCTATTTGTGAAACTCACAACCTGACTTTCAACCCCGTTTATCATCATACCATTGTCCACTGTCCATCTCACAACACTATCGAGGTCACCCTGCAGCCGATCACAATCTTGTAACTTATTTATTACTCTGTACAGAATAACATCGTCTGCAAACAGCCTTATCTCTGATTCCATTTCTTTACACATACCATTGATATATATAAGAAAACATAAAGGTCCGATAATACTGCCTTGAGGAATTCCCCTCTTAATTATTACAGAGTCAGATAAAGCTTCGCCTACTCTAATTCTCTGGGTTCTATTTTCTAGAAATATAGCCACCCATTCAGTCACTCTTTTGTCTAGTCCAATTGCACTCATTTTTGCCAGTAGTCTCCCATGATCCACCCTATCAAATGCTTTAGACAGGTCAATCGCGATACAGTCCATTTGACCTCCAGAATCCAAGATATCTGCTATATCTTGCTGGAATCCTACAATTTGAGCTTCAGTGGAATAACCTTTCCTAAAACCAAATTGCCTTCTATCGAACCAGTTATTAATTTCACAAACATGTCTAATATAATCAGAAAGAATGCCTTCCCAAAGCTTACATACAATGCATGTCAAACTAACTGGCCTGTAATTTTCAGCTTTATGTCTATCGCCCTTTCCTTTATACACAGGGGCTACTATAGCAACTCTCCATTCACCTGGTATAGCTCCTCCAATCAAACAATAATCAAATAAGTACTTCAGATATGGTACTATATCCCAACCCATTTTCTTTAGTATATCCCCAGAAATCTGATCAATTCCAGCCGCTTTTCTAGTTTTCAACTTTTGTATCTTATTGTAAATGTCATTGTTATCATATGTAAATTTTATTACTTCTTTGGCCTTAGTCTCCTCCTCTATCTCGACATTATCCTTGTAACCAACAATCTTTACATACTGCTGACTGAATACTTCTGCCTTTTGAAGATCCTCACATACACACTCCCCTTGTTCATTAATTATTCCTGGAATGTCCTTCTTGGAACCTGTTTCTGCCTTAAAATACCTATACATACCCTTCCATTTTTCACTAAAATTTGTATGACTGCCAATTATGCTTGCCATCATGTTATCCTTAGCTGCTTTCTTTGCTAGATTCAATTTTCTAGTAAGTTCCTTCAATTTCTCCTTACTTCCACAGCCATTTCTAACTCTGTTTCTTTCCAGTCTGCACCTCCTTCTTAGTCTCTTTATTTCTCTATTATAATAAGGTGATTCTTTACCATTCCTTACCACCCTTAAAGGTACAAACCTGTTTTCGCATTCCTCAACAATTTCTATAAACCCATCCCAGAGTCTGTTTACATTTCTATTTACCGTTTTCCACCGATCATAGTTACTTTTTAGAAACTGCCTCATACCTGCTTTATCAGCCATATGGTACTGCCTAACAGTCCTACTTTTAAGACCTTCCTTTCTATCGCATTTATTTTTAACTACCACAAAAACAGCTTCATGATCACTAATACCATCTATTACTTCAGTTTCCCTATAGAGCTCATCTGGTTTTATCAGCACCACATCCAGGATATTTTTCCCTCTGGTTGGTTCCATCACTTTCTGAATCAGCTGTCCTTCCCATATTAACTTATTTGCCATTTGTTGGTCATGCTTCCTGTCGTTCGCATTTCCTTCCCAATTTACATCTGGCAAATTCAGATCTCCCGCTACAATCACATTTCTTTCCATGTCGTTTCCCACATAGCTGACTATCCTATCAAATAATTCTGAATCAGCGTCAGTGCTACCCTTTCCCGATCTGTACACTCCAAATATATCAAGTTGCCTATTATCTTTAGTTCTACGTGTGTATAACTTTGCCACCATCGCCTCTGTTTCCAGCTCCTTTTGCTTGCATTATGAAAATAAATGTAGGCTGCTGCAGCAACCTCCATGTTAGTAAGCTGCACTATTTCAAGTGGTGGAACTCTGGTAGGTTACGTGTTACGGACTGCACGCGGGGTCGAAAAGTTTACCTCGTTAGGTTACGGCTTCCAGCGCGCATGTCTGTACCCGCCTTAAGGTTGAAGTTATCAGCAGTTTCCACGAGTTTATATTTAAAAGATAAGCTAAACAAAGGATGATGTGGCTTGATATTATTCGGTCCGAAACAATAACTAGTCCCTTCTTGTTTTTCATCTGTACGGAAAAACAACAACCCAAACCCCACGGCGCAACATTCCTGATGGACTTTAGCCTAACAAGTGACCGCTACTCACCCAAAAGGCCTGCTGGACACGATGTGACGCATGGTCAGTGCTATGAATCCTCTCGACGTTTATTCTTGGTTTTCTAGATCGGCACCGCTATCTCACCGTCAGTGTTCCTCAGTGACAATTATGTAAGCTAAGCGCATCACGAATTAGCCCCCAGATTCAGGTAAAAATCCCCGGCCTGATCGGAAATCAATCCGTGGCCTGCGGACGAGAGACAGGGTGCACTGTCGCTAGACCGCGGAGCCAGCAATTGTATGGCGAACTCAGATGAAATAGTTGCTACTGAAATTTATGTTGGATTGCAAACTGATGAGCCCACTGCTAAGCTGGGGCGAAACGCTGGTAATTTCACGACTGGAAAGGCTTAAAGAGCTTGAATGTTTATAACATTTACAATCGATTAAATTTATTTATTTATTTATTTATTTATTTATTTATTTATTTATTTATTTATTTATTTATTTATTTATTTATTTATTTATTGTTTCCTTCAGGGAACTTCATTTCTGATGAATCTAAGGATAGTCATCCCACATTTCAGAATATTCAGCTTGGCTAGGTTCTTTCAGGGTATACAGGGCGTTAGGCTTCTCGTCCATTGGAAGCGGAAACGTGCGAACTGCGAATTCGGACGAATCTGTGCGAAGTCGGTTCGTCCAAAATCGTGCGTACGCTATCGTTTTCTGGTTGCGTATTCGGCCGAGTTATTAGTAGGTATATGCATGAAGTCAAGGCGCTTCCTGAAGATTTTTGTGATCTTTACGCATTAGGTGCACCTCTGCTAGCGAGAAGAGCTCAGAAGAGGAGACGGGAGTGGTTAAGTTATATTTAGTTTAGTTTAGTGAACTTTCAAATATGTGGGCTGATCTGGAAAAGGAACAGAGACAGTACTTCGTTTATTTTCGCATGAAATGTTAAACATTTCGATACATATTACAAAAAGTACAATATTACTTAAAGAAGTACAGTGACTTTCGAGAAACTGTTTCACCTGTAACTTTGAGGTAGGCAATGTTAATTTTGAAATGGGAAGCTGGAGAAATTCTCTTCTTCTACGTATTTTTTCCAATTTTAACATTCATTTCCTAATTCCTAACCAGGCAAAGGAAATCTTCTCTTATCCCAGGGTATGTTTTGTAACAGCAAGAGGTAATAGAAACAGCGGAAATGATTGTCTCTCATCAGTCGTAGCGATGGGTCGAATCAGTTCATTCCTTTGAACTACTTCACTCATTCACACTCTTTACTGTGAATCGTTCAAATGAAGTAGTTCGTTCATGAAATAGTTCATGAAGTACTGAAGCCTCATGAAGCTGCTGAGTAGGCTATGTCGTTCAGGAGCGACTTCGTTCACAGTGTCTCACTCACTCAATAAAGCTTCATAATACTTAATAATATTACCAACAGATGGTAGAGCTATGCAATTATGGACCAAATGGCCTACCTGCTTACAGCATCTATTTGATGGTTGATACCCAGGGACAAGCAAAAGATAAACAGAGAAATCTGTCTCATATAAAGAAAGGAATGCATTTAATTAGGCTCGTCTTAATTCGCATAATGCACTGACCAGCTTCTTTATCTGTCATGTGATAACTTTATTAGCTGTACTCTGGCAGAAAACACCAGGGTTACCAACGTTATTCATCATATCATAACATATTTTATTCTCTTAAAATTCAATCCACCGAGCTCGATAGCTGCAGTCGCTTAAGTGCGGGCAGTATCCAGTATTCGGGAGATAGTAGGTTCGAACCCCACTGTCGGCAGCCCTGAAAATGGTTTTCCGTGGTTTCCCATTTTCACACCAGGCAAATGCTGGGGCTGTACCTTAAGGCCACGGCCGCTTCCTTCCCACTCCCAGGCCTTCCCTGTCCTATCGTCGCCATAAGACCTATCTGTGTCGGTGCGACGTAAAGCAAGTAGCAAAAAAAAAAAAATTCAATCCGAAATAGAATGAATTATTACCACTGCCATAAATGTATATTTGTCTACCTTGATGAATCTTTCATTAATTTTCTTTTTGATTTTATTTTTGTCAGGAATAATAATCCTGAAATAATCCTTGAAATTCAACAAGTAAATTGTCATGTTGGGCCATTGGTACCATTTGAGGTAAAATCCCTCTTTCTTGTATTTTGAAAGCAGTTTATGTATCTTTTCACTGTTATATAATGGCTAGCAACTCGCAATCGTGGAAAAGTAGTGAAATTTGGGGTTTCTTCGCCGATTTAGGTGATGGGAAATCTATGTGTAACTTTTGTTCGAAACAAAATTCATACAAAGAGGAAATACATTTAATCTTGCTCGTCATGTTCGCCTGATGCACCCAACACTGTCTTTATCTGCCAGGCGTTTAGCGCCTCCTAGTACTGCACCTATCAGTATTTCTCCGGAAGATAACCAGGATGATTCACACCCAGCAACATCAACTGCCAGCACCGAACAGCAGTCAGTGCCACGAGATAACAGTGCCACTTCAACAACAGCAATCCGTCCCCAGAATCAAGGAACACTATCCATGTATTTTTCAAAGCCTCTGTCAAACAAAATAAATCAGGAGATAGATTTCGTACTCTTGGAGACTGTGGTGGAAGATTATTTGCCCTTTAGCATAGTTGAGAGCAAACATTTTCAAACGTTCGTGGGTAAACTGAATGGGGCTTATAGAATGCCTGCGCGGAAGACCCTTTCCAACATACTTCTCCAGCAACAATACGCCATGACGAAGGAAGTGGTGAAAACCAGAATTCAGTCTGCAGAAGCAGTTGTATTGACAATGGATGGGTGGACTTCAGTTAAAAATGAGAGCTACTTGTCAGTGACGGCACACCATATTAAAGAACTGAAGCTGCACTCGTCCCTCCTAGAGTGCTTTAAGTACGACGAAAGACACACATCAGAAAACCTCGCCGAAGAACTGCGACGTGTTACTTTGGATTGGGGCATTGAAGAAAAAGTCGTGTGTGTAGTTAGTGACAATGCTCCTAATATAATGGCAGCAAAACGACTCACAACTTGGAAACACACCCCCTCTTTAGCACACGCCCTAAATTTGATTGTTCAGAATGGGTTGCAGTATATTCAACTCATTCTGAACAAAGTGAAAAAATTGTTGAATTTTTTAAAAGAAGTTCGCAGGCCAGCATGAAGCTCAATAAGTTGCAGGAACAGTTGAAAGAGCCGGTCCTAACGTTAAAACAGGATACTATCACAAGGTGGAATTCAACCTTTGATATGCTACAAAGAATAGTTGATGTCAAGAACTCCCTGATGTTGGTTATAACCATAAATTACCCTAATCTTCCAAATTTGACCACAGACGACATTGCAAGCATAACACAAGCCTGCGAAGTGTTGAAAGTTTTCAAAGATTGTACGGAGGAAATGAGCGGTGAAAGACTAGTCACTGCGTCAAAAGTTATACTCCTTAGTCGGTCGTTGAAAAGATGGTGTTACAGATTTGCCATTAACCCTGAAATTCGTGGTGATGCAAAGCAGATGGCCGAAAAGCTAGTGGAGGAGCTAAATCGACGATTTCGCAATATGGAAGAAAATACCATTTTCGCAGAAGCAACGTTATTGGACCCCCGGTTCTAATTACATGGATATTCTGACAAAAACTCTGCTGAGAAAGCAAAACAAAACCTGACAGGGTACTGTGAAAGATACTGCAGAAAATCCAATTTCACTCGCCGAATCTACTTCTTGTCTCTGGGTTGAATTCGATGAGGTGGTTTCCAGACTGCAGAATAATCCACATCCCAAAGCTGCTGCCATAGTGGAAGTGGATAAATATTTGCAGGATCCCCTATTACAGAGGCAAGGAAATCCACTTCAGTGGTGGTCTGAACGGCAGTCAGTGTACCCAGCACACTTTGAACTGGATAACATTCGGCTGTGTATTGTTACAACCTCCATGCCATGTGAAAGGGTGTTCTCGAAGGCTGGCACCTTATAACAGACAGAAGGAATCGCCTGACTGGGAAAAGAGTGGAACAAATAATGTTTTTAAATGTAAATCTCTAAACATTTGCTTAAGAAGTGATATGAAGTCCGTTAATTGTCATTTTTTATTTAATTTAGACTGTTCCCCAAAGTGAAATTTTGTTTAATTATTTAAGTGTTGTGTATGTTTTAAACATTCCTGCAAGGAAGATACTCTTTCTGTTGTGGATTCAACGCATTCTTTACTTTTAAGAAGTGATACAAAGTCCGTTGCTTACTCTTACAGTGTATCATTATGAAACAATTCAATTATATAAAACAAAACATATACCGGTACATATGATTATCTTATAGGATATATTAACATTTTATGAAACTAACGTAACTTATGTGTGATATGTAGTACTTAGCTCTATTCATGTAACCAAAATTACTATTAACTGATTTGATGTATCAAACTTGTATTACTGGAGTGTATTAATTTACTTTATAAATACTCTGAAGCCATAATATTAAAATGTACTGCACCACAGCGAGCTTTAGCTCAGGTGCCTCAGCTAATAAATAAATAAAATATAAAAAAATTTACAGGGCTGGAACAGTTCCTGGTACAATATATATACATACATACATACATACATACATACATACATACATACATACATACATACATACATACATACATACATACATACATACATACATACATACATACATACATACATACATACATACATACAGAATGCCACATTTATTTAATTGGTATTGTTAAACATCTCTTATATTGTGCTTTATATGTTAATGTAACTTATGCTTTTTTGAACTCCTCCTTTTCATCTCGCATCTTTCCTTTCCAGACCGGTCCATATCTTCATCCTCTTGTTTACCTTCTCCCCTCTCTCTTCTTCCTCATCTTTTCTTTTCTTTCATTTCTTCGTTTGGGTACACCGTCTGTCGCCAGTCTGCTTTCTTCTTCTAGTCGACGATCATCGCTCTTTCGAGTTGGCGTCCCTTGTGAAGATCGACACGCCATCGTCTAAGCATCTCTCCACTTCTTCTTCATCTACGCTTCGCTTTTCGCCGGCACGAGGGAATATGTAATATTATCTCTCTACAACTGGGCCTCTCAAACGCTCAAAATCCCGCGCGTGCATACCGAGGCGCAGAGACTCCGTGCACTGTGCATCGTTCCGACTCGGCACAACTCGGCTTTACTCGGATGGTGTAGTGCGCTGAGAGCGACGAAGCGTTCGGTGATAGACGGCTTGTTTATCAGTGAAATAGATAAGCGCAAGAAAACAAAATAATGGAGCAACCTATTTCAAAGAAAGCAAAGACTTCCAGAAAGTCCACTTCAATTGAACTGGGAACATTCGTATTTCTTTGTCAGTCGTGACGATAAAGCCAAATGCTTAATCCGTGGGACAATAATTATGTGATAAGTTAATAAAAAATATCTATTTTCCAATACAAAGGCTTTGCTCAAATTTTACGAGAATTTGTCGAAGGAAGATTTTCCTAAGCTGCATGGAGAAGCAGCTAAGATTATTTCTATGTTTGGTTCCACATGCGTATGTGAAAGGTATTTTTTCCTGTTTTGACTTGTACGAAAACTAGATTGCGTGCGAGTAGGCCTATTTCTGATTGTAGTTTAAAGAAGGCTCTCAAATTGCTCTCAGCCAGTCCCTTGTTCCAGGCATAACTGGTATCATTGCAAAGATAAAGGAAAAGAAGAGCTAGAGAAGATAAATTGTCTGCTCAAACAAAATTGAAAGAGGAGTGTTTTAACACCAGTTAAATTGTCCCATACAACAGTGTCACCGCTCACCGCACATAAACATTTCGCTGTGAGGGGAGGATCGGCGGGGAAGGTGGAGAAGGTGAAGACAGGCCGAACGGGTGAGGCAGGTGTAGGGGAAGTGGAGTGGGGGTTTGCACTCTGTTCAACCTAGTGAAGTCGTCTCCTTCACCTTGCGCCCGTGCACTGCACGGCGCATGCACCCTGAGAGGCCCTGCTCTACAACTATGCAAGTTTAAGCGTAATTCTACATTCCTACCTTCTGCTTCCACTTCTTGTTTCGACTGCTGTGCCACTGCCTTCGCTACATACTGCCTTGCTTGGCTGTATGGACATGTGACTCTGACGTCATTGTTATGGAAAACGCTGGCTCTCTCTTACCTATGCTTCTAGATTTTTTCATTGTGTTATATGACCCGGGATTCACCCCTCACAAGTCAGTCTCGCGCATCGTTACGGAGTGGTGGAGCACCGAGGACCTGTGTGACGTCTTATTATTTGGCCATTACCATCTTGGCCTTTTTACGTCGTGCAACTTGGTGAGAAAGAAAATAATTATGCTATTTTGACTTCAGACTTTTCCTTGGCCCGTCTGGCCTTATTTCCTTTATTATTATTTATTTATTAGAAGGTTATTTCATTCCTACCCTATGGGTAGGCGGGCCGTCAGCTATACAAAGTAGCTCTTAGGCCGTGTACAATATATATATATATATGTAAAAGAAAATCGAATTTTAGTGGTATGTATAGACATACGTAGGGGAAAAGTAGGAGGATAACGAATTAGGATACACAGGTATACAGATAGGTACAAAATAGGAAAACAAAATTATGAATATACAACGAAGATAAACATGTTTGCATCGTAGCGTACTGGAGCAAGAGTTCATATAGTCCATTTGGCGTCAATGCACTGACAACATAAGCACTGCACTAGTCAAGTTCACAACATACCGAGTAGGAAATGAATATAACCATAGAGTTAGTAAATAATACGCTAGAGGTAGCATTGGCGCCACCGTCTACGACAGAATCACTGTAGCGAGCGGAGCATGTTGAAATCGCAGCTGTTTGGCAAAAAGCTCACTCCGCTATACTCATCAATGTAAATAGGGGACTTTTAAAACTGTGTGGATATAGATACGGTTTAAATTTCTTACATGTAAACATTCTCAGATACTACAGTATACTTGCGATCCTTCTCTCCAGTAAAAAAGAAAGCCCTAAAAGCATAATTACAGGAGAAATGCGTGATAAAAGGGGACGGTATTCAGCTGCAGTTATGTAACACAAAATCGATTAACTGTTCATATTAAGTCTTCTAACAACATACGTTTAGAAGGAGGGAACGTGTATTTCGCTATCTTTAGTGTAAGTGACCAGGACTTTGCTGTAATTCTGCCCAATGACCGAAAATGTCCTCTCTCGTACGAAGCGGATGAGAGAGTTTTTAGGCCTAAAAGCGTTGGCGAAATTTTGGGGTAAAGTAGACAAAATATTATCATCGCCGGTTTAGACGCTGGCCTTCTGAGCCCAAGTTGGCAGGTTCGAGCCTGGCTCAGTACGGTTATGCTCAAATATGTCAGCCTCTTGTAGATAAATTTACTGGCACATGAAAAAACTCCCGTAGGAAAAATTCCGACACCTCAGCTTCTCTGAAAACCGTGTAAGTAGTTAGTGGGACGCAAAGCCAATATTATTACTTTTCTTGCTGGTGGCTTTACGTTGCACCGACACAGATAGGCCTTATGGTGACGATGGGATAGGACAGGCCTAGGAGTTGGAAGGAAACGGCCGTGGCCTTATTTAAGGTGTGACAATGGGAAACCACGGAAAACCATCTTCAGGGCTGCCGACAGTGGGATTCGAACCCACTATCTCCATTTCGGGAGTTATTTCTTACAAAATTATTCTCAATTTCTACTAGCTGCGATTTTTCAAAATATCTTTTAACCTGCCTTATTATTCTTGTTGTTTCCTTTCTTTGTTGTTTAAATAGCTCATAGTGTTCATTCTTTCCGGAACATTTCCATTTTTTCCACTTTTTCACTCTTTCCATAAGTGCTTCCTCACATACGTTATTCCACCATACTTTCTTTTTAGTTTTAACTGATCCAAATACTTTCTTCGCTGCACTATTAATCTGTTTAGATAATTCTGGCCATTTGCCATGCTGAGTTATTTTAATTTCTTCCTGAAAGTTTTCTATAGTTGCTTGTGTAATGTTGAGCCTATCTATGTTGTATTTCATTAATTTTCTCGGCCTTCTTTGATTCCTGCGAGGTAGAAGCTTTAGCTTAATTTTAGAGAGGTAATGATCGGAGTCAAACTCCTCACTTCTTATTACTTTAACATTCATAATTTCCTTAATACTTTCTTGAGAAATAGCTACATGGTCCAACTGAAACTCACCTAGCATCGGATTTGGGGACACCCATGTTTTAGCCTTTCTTGGAAGTTTCTTAAAGAAGGTCGACATTAATTTTAGGTGAAAGGATTTACAGAGATTAATTAGTCTCATGCCATTATTATTATTATTATTATTATTATTATTATTATTATTATTATTATTATTATTATTATTGTCGATGTTTTCTAAATGCGATTACAAGTGGAAATATGACACTCGCTTGTGGTTTCAGCCTATTATGGAGTTTTTATTTAGCTTTTCCTGAAATGTATCATTTGCTTTAAGATTTTAACTTGTAAAATGATTTGTGTAATGGAAAGGGAATGTGGTAAATTATATGATTGAAGAGAACTGAAAAAATACTTAAAATAATTTTTACAATTTGCTTTACATCGCACCGACACAGATGGGCCTTATGGCGACGATGGGAGAGGAAATGGCTAGGAGTGGGAAGGAAGCGCACATGGGCTTCAATGAGGTACATCCCCAGCATTTGCCTGGTGTGGAAATGGGAAACCACCGAGCTCGACAGCTGCAGTCGCTTAAGTGCGGCCAGTATCCAGTATTCGGGAGATACTGGGTTCGAACCCCACTGTCGGCAGCCCTGAAGATGGTTATGTGGTTTCCCATTTTCACACAAAGCAAATGCTGGGGTTGTACCTTAATTAAGGCCACGGACGCTTCCTTCCCATTCCTAGCCCTTTCCTGTCCCATCGTCGCCACAAGACCTATCTGTCAGTGCGACGTAAAGCAACTTGCAAAAAAAAAAAGAAATGGGAAACCACGGAAAACCATGTTCAGTGCTGCCGACAGTGGGGTTTTAACCCACTATTTCTCGGAAGCAAGCTTACAGCTGCGCGACCCTAACCGCATTGCTAACTCGCTCGGTCAATTATTTACATATTATGCTTGTGTATAGTGCTATATGCCATTTAAGGGAATAATATTGACGAAAGTAAAGGACTCAGATGTTCACACGGAGTTGCACATTTAGGCTCTAAAAAACTGGTAAGGTATGAATGGGGACTGCTACACGTATTGCACGAAGGGAAGGCAACAAACTGTATATACAGAAAATATATTCAATAGCTTTTAATACTATAAATATGCAGAAAACGTGATAAAACAGAGCACAGTTCCAGGCTATCATGCACAACTTTTCTTATTTTCTTTCTTGTACCAATTTGCTTTACGTCGCACCGACACACAGAGGTCTTACGGCGACTATGGGACAGGAAAGGGCTAGGAGTAGGAAGGAAACGACTGTGGCCTTAATTAAGGTGTAAAATTGGAAACCATCTTCAAGACTGCCGACAGTGGGGTTCAAGCTGACAGCTACCTGACTTAAAGCCTACAGCCACTCGCTCGGTATCATGCACATGATTTTTCTGGATATTCGCTTTCAAAGGCATGGCCATTCAGTGAAAGTAAAATGTCATCCCTTATATTTCCTAAAACTTTAATTTCAGTCTTCAAGGTAGGATCCAAAGAATCGCATTCACGCCGACAGCGGAATCAGTCGCGAAGTCAGCCCAAGTAGGCCAATTCATATGACAAGTGTCACGCAAAGTATTATTTTATACGCACGGAAATGAATTTCAAGGAAACATACCTATGAAATGACACGCCACTGCCCTTTATAAACCTCTCTATGCAGTCATAAGCTGCACAGGAGACTGGCATTTTCCTTCAGAGAAGTATATACTTCAATTTATCGGGAAGCTCCAGTAGTGATAGTGCCAAACAATCCAGCTTTTGCCAAACAGCGTGTTCGTTCAACTTCGCACGCGACTGCAGCGCCAATGCTACCTCTAGTGTATTATATACTAACTCTATGAATATAACGTGCACTGACAAATTGTTAATAGGACGAGTTCGACAGCCGTAGTGGAAGGACGTGTTCCTCCCGCTCGCTCTCTCTCTCCTTGCCAGGCGCTCTGTACTTTCCCAGTACTAGTCAGGCAGCTGTACTTGTTAGTACATTTTCGAAGGAGCATTGTCTGAGCTGTAGCACTTCTCAGTGCTCGCTCTTTCTTCTGTTTCAGGTTATTTTACAGGAGGACCAAGATGGAGAAGCCGACCCTACCAGTGAGACTGGTCGACTACGACTACCAGGGAGCCGTCGAGAAGCTGCTGGACGCGCTCGACACGGCGGATGTCCCCAGCTATGAACGCCCGGGACTGGTGGTGTTCAACCGGCCGGGGGAAAGCGACTACCAGGGGACGCTGAGCGTCTTCGACCACCTGAATGCGACTGCGGAGTTCATCGGAGAGCCACTCCTGCCGATCATCGGCATTATGGTTGCTTCCTGGGCGATCATCATCCGCCCTAACGACGCAGCCAGCTTCAGGGTCTACGAGGAGCGCGCGTCCCAGCAGTTCCAGGTTGCCCGGCTACCAGGACTCAGGGAGCACCTGGACGTCTCGGGCTACCAGGAGGCAGCCTCGCAGACGGAGCCAACGACCGAGGACGACGGCGGCGCTCCCGAGCGCCGCGACGGCGCGACTCCAGTTGGAAAGCTGTACTCCACGAAGTACACGCAGACCAACAAGGCGACAACCAGGGCGAAGTGGTCGCAGACGCAGGCCTACCAGGAAGGGCCTGTTACCCGGGCGCAAACCAGGAACGCGCCCGTGTTGGTGGAGAGCAGCACAGCGGTGGAGAAGGACGCCCCCTGGCGTACTGATACTGCTGCCCAGGTCCAGCCTGCCTGCACGTCTGTCGAGTTGCAGACCTCGATGTGCGCCCCCCAGGACAGGGAACGCAGTCGAGTGTTAGCACCGACCGACGCCACCGCCGCCGCCAGCCAGGAGAAAGAAGAAGATGGCGACGCAGAGGAGCCGGCAGCTACCCCGGGGTTACCAGGCCGGGAGGAGGGCCACCAGGGCGAGGCCTCTTCCCCCGCCGAGAAGCAAACCTCGGGAACGACCGACGCCGCCGCCAGCCAGGGGAAAGAAGAAGATTGCGACGCAGCGGAGCCACCAACTACCCCGGGGTCACCAGGCCGGGAAGAGGGCCACCAGGACGAGGCCTCTTCCCCCGCCGAGAAGCAACCCCCGGGAAGAAGAAGAAGAAGACGACGCCGCACCAGGAAGCAGAAGGCGACGCTGGCTCACCAGGAGAGGACCGCCAAGCCGCAACCCAGGACTGCTCCCAGGACAGCAGTCAACCGAGGAGCCAATAAGGAGAGGACCTCAGCGGGTAGCGGCAGTCAGGTGAGAGTGAAACGTCCCCCTCAGCAGCTCTTGCAGTGTTTCCGCTGTCTGAGGTGGGGCCACCGTCAGGTCAGCTGTGGGCTCGAGGTGAGGTGCAACCGCTGTGGTGGTGATCACTACTACACGGCCTGCGCAACACTTAGAGACGCGCCGGTGTGCGCCAACTGCTCGGGGGGCCACCCGGCCTCCCATCGCAGTTGCCCTGTCTACCGGGCCATGGCGCGGGCAGAGAGGAAGGAGGCCCGGCGCCATGACCCACCCCCTTCCAGGAGGCCCCCGCCTCGGCGGGCTTGGCCTCATTCTCCGGGATCGGAGACTGGGTACGAGGTACCCCAAGGAGGTGGAGTCGTGCGACAGGCCCTAGTGGTACTCGACGCATGGCTCCGCAGCCGGCAAGGACCGTGCTAGTCACAGCAGTGCCCAGACGGACTGATCCCCAGGTGATGGAAAGGCAAGGAATTGGTTTATGTATTGTGCATGTTACCTGTTCCTAACTAACACAACCTCTGGTCTTTTTCCAGCCCACATCCTTGCATGTGCTATCACAAGATGTCAGGTTTTACATGTAGGCTCTTTCTTCTTTCTGCCTATGTGGTTTTTCCCTGACCCTTCAATACCATACTTCAACACCATATACCTAATACAATCTCGCCTGGTAGCGTGTCTGACTTGGAAACAGGCAGATACTCCTTGTATCACTTCCCACTCTTCCCTGCTATCTCTTTCTTCTTCTTAGAAATAATAGCATGTCGGAGGCCATGTAGATTGAGTCGTTGGTCACGCGGGGGGAGCGGGCTTCGGGGGCCACCCCGAAAAAAAAAAAAAAAAAAAAAAAAAAAAAGACAAATTGTTACAAATAACAGACGAAATTGCAGAAAGAAAGGAAAGACAACACTGAATATAAAGAATATGGAAGAAAAGTCGGTTGAATAACGTTCAAGAACACCAATTGCTAGCTTAAGCAAGTCCACATAACGTAAATAAAGAACGTGCCGCAGGTAAAATGTCAATCGGCACGAATAAATGCAATGAGAAAAACAAACAGAAATTAGAAGCACACGCATTACCTTGTGGCACTGCAGAAAAACGAAACGGAAACACTGTCACATAATACAATATGTCCTCACTTCGGACGAAAAACATAAATAATAATAATAATAATAATAATAATAATAATAATAATAATAATAATAATAATAATGAACACAAGATAAGAACTAATGGGACGGAAAGTCCGTTTGCTTGTGCCAGAGTAGAAACAGAGAAAATATTGTGATGATAAAAATAATAATAATAATAACAAATAAAATAATAAATAATAAAATAATAAAACAATGGACGGACACTGGTCGTGCTGCAGAAATATAGGCTGCACCACTGTGCGCAGGAGCATCATAGAATTGAAAAATACAGTTTTAGCTTGTAACAGGACAGTGGTGGTGAAAGAGTGGGGTGGGGGGGAAGCTATGTGATGGGGGGAGGAAAGAGATGAGAAGTCTGGAGTGTGCGACGGTCGTTAAGAATGGCATCAGCTAAAGGGGATAAGGACAGGGCTTCGGTGATGATAGGATTGTGATTACTGGTACCTTTGGTGAGATAGTTGAGGCGTAGAGAGTGAAGGTGACCAAGGATAGTGGGGAAAGAATAAAGTGTTTGAAAGTTAGCAGAGGGAGTGTCAAGTGGGAGGCGATGTGCGATTCGTAGAGCATGTCTGTCAAGTTTCAAGAGCTGAATATACTGTCGAACATGAGCAGTCAACCAAGTCAGGGAGGCATAGGTGACGACAGGGCGGATAAAGGATGTGTATATATGGATAATATGGGAGGGTCGAAGACCCCAGGTATGCCCAGTGAGCGAACGAAGGGCACGGAAGCGAGAAAATGCCTTTTTATAGATATTATCAAGATGATGGTTCCATTGGAGGTTATTTTGAAAGGTAATGCCTAAATATTTTAATAGATTAGTCTCCGCAAGGGGTGTATTGTACATAGTAGAACGCGATGCCGGGGGCGGCAAAGACGGGATATTTTACGGAAAACTATAAATTGAGTTTTAACAGGATTAACGGACAAATGCCAGGATTGAAGCCAGGTTTCGAGAGTAGTGAGGTAGGCTTGGAGTTGAGTAGTTAATGTGTTAGTCGTGGTGGAAAGGGCAAGAATAGCTAGATCATCTGCATATTGATACAGGCGGAGGGGAGGATCAGGGTGGGGAATATCATGAGTGAAAAGGATATACAGAAAAGGTGAAAGTGGAGAACCTTGTTGAACTCCGGAAGTCATAGGGAAAATATAAGAGGAGGTGCCACGAATTAAGATACGAGCTGTACGGGAGCGAAGATAGTGATAAATAAAACGAATAAGAGTAAGAGGAAGCGGTAAATGGCGCAATTTAAACAGTAAGCCGGAGTGCCACACAGTATCAAAAGCTCTATGGACATCAAGACACACCAGTGCAGCAGTTTTCCGGGGGCGTAGAAATGAATTTAGGGATGACGTAATATGAAATAAATGATCCTGGGTTGATAAATTTGATCGGAATCCGGCTTGGGAGATAGGAAGAAGGTTGAGGGAAGTAAGATAACGAGATATGCGACGTGATAAGAGAGCTACTAAAATCTTAGATAAGACGGGTAAAAGACTAATAGGCCTATAGGAAGAAACATCGGAAGGAGGTTTGCCAGGCTTGAGGAAGAGAAGTACGTTAGCTCGACCCCAATGAGAAGGATAAATACGCGTATAGAGCATAGTAGTATAGACTGAACTAAGGAGATCGAAGAGAATGGGCGGAGCTTCACGGATGTGACGGTAGGTTATGGAATCAGATCCGGGGGCAGTATTTTTCCGATGTTTAAGGAAAGTGCGGATTTCATGAGGCGTAATAGGGGAATTGAGTGGGTGAGTATAATCAATATTAGGATAATGATGAAAGGAGGGTTGAAGTTCAGGACGATCTGCATGACTATAATGGTTAATTATGGGCTCATCAGGATGGTAGAGTGTAGGGGAGAAGGAGGGAGAGAAGGCTTTGGAAAAGTGGTCAGCAAACAAATCAGCTTTTTCCTTATCAGTAGTAGGTGGGTGCGGAAGATGATGAATGGGGTAGGTGGGGTGGGATTTTGTGTGCTGTGTCAAACGTTTGAATGTTTGCCAAAAACGTCGAGAGTTCTGTTCGTCGGAGAGTTCAGTACACGCTGTAGTCCATTGCTTTCGCTTAATAGCTTTGATATAGGAACGGGCATGTCGTAAGGTTCGGCGATGTTGAGTCAAAGTGGTAGGGTCACGAGTTCGAAGATAGTGCTGATACAGGTCATGTGCTAAATGCAATAACTGTAGTCCTTTTTGAGGAATAGGGGGCTTGTTAGGATGATAGGAACGGCGAGGAATATGCAAGTGATCAGCTGTAGTTAGTGCATGTTCTAGGAGCGTTATGAGAGAGAGAAGATTCTGGGAGGAAGTAGGGGAGGGGGAGTTCTGAAGTAGTGCTGGGAGAGGAGGCAGTCCTCCGAGTGATTGAATCGGTTGTAGCAAGTGAAGCGCTCCACCGGTATTCTCCGGTACTACTGCGGAGAATTGCGGAGGTATACGGAGGGTAGCGGAGGAAACGGAGCGAACGTGCTCTGGTCATTCAGATAAAATACTCCTTCCTCTCAGTTCCTGCGTGTGACGGGTGAACTTTCTGGCACCGTTACCTTCACTGTATAGCTAATGCCAAGAGAACCATCAGTTGTTCGGAATTTTTTCGATGCAGAAGGCGATCAGAAGAAATCTGCCAAGTGCAAATTATGTGCACGTAGTTTTTCAACGGGAGGCGGCACAACTAATTTATTTGATCAGTTAAAGATGAGTCATAAGCAGTGTTTGGAACCAACAACTGAACAAAGTAGCGAGGTGTACGCCCCAGGCAGTCAAGGGCATAAGCGCTTGAATCGGAGTGTGGCTATGTTTGTTTCTATAGGTATGCAAAAGCCCGAAATTGTCCGGGATGAAAGCTTCGGGAAGTTTGTTAACGTTTTAAATCCGAGGTATGAACTTCCATGTCGCCGAACTCTGTCTGAGGTAGGTGGAAAATGAACTCATATTGCACCATTTATTGTACAGTACTACAATTAATTGCCAGCTATTTCTGTGATCGATACCTATGTTATATTAATTTTTTCTTTGGGAATTCTAGGCGAAATACATGACGAAGTACGCAATAATCTGAAAATCGAACTGGCAGTCTATATAGCTTATCCCTTTCTCAAAACCAAGCATATGACAATTTTTCAGGTTGAAGTCGAGCTAAGGACTACGATCCAAAGGCGTGATAGGCTATAAGCAGCAGCAGCAAGTTCTACATCGTTGGATGAAAAGCCTGCGGCAGGAAGAAACGAAGGCAGACGTAATCTCTTAGCGTTTTTGGATGCAAAGCTGGCCCAGAAGCGACGTGCTGCGACGCCTACGTCTAATACCACGATACTACTAAGGCACTACATGGAATTAGAGCCAGAGCATAGGTTGACTGACCCTGTCAAGTACTGGGCTCAAATGGTGAACCAATCTAATCTGCTTCATGAAATAGCTGGATACTACCTTTATATTCAAGCTACCTCTGTCCCAGCTGAGAGAATGTTTTCTGCTGCCGGGCAAATAATCATAGCAAAAAGAAATGCTTTATCGCCAGAACGAGCAAACACTTTGCTTTTCTTACATGGAAACTCTAAATATTTCTTCATGTAACGTATGTAGCCTTGAACTTCGTTTCTTCTTGACTGAAACATTTATTTATTTATTTATTTATTTATTTACTTGTTTATTTATTTATTTATTTATTTATTTATTTATTTATTTATTTATTTATTTATTTATTTATTTATTTATGTCTTTGTTTGGTGTATGTCTGTGGCTCCGAAGTAATTTTGTGTATTTATTATGAGGTTGCCTTTTTATAACATACTTCTCTTTAATATACCAAAAATTATGAATTATTGTTACATTAAATGATGTATCGGTATTATATAGTATACGGTAGTTTCGTCATTCAAAACAACACTACTACATCTGTTGCTTAAAAACGGTACCATACGTAACAGTCCAACGGCTTGGCCGCGTTGACACTCTACTTAAAATAGGTCATACTAAAACAAACTACTCCGGTACTACCGCTCCTTTCCTTGCATAACGGTTTTATCGGAGGAAGCGGAGGCAACGGAGGTAATCGGAGATACCGATTCATGTTGCGCGAACAACTGCTCCGCTCCTACCGCTCCTTTCCCAGCACTATTCTGAAGCAGGTCTGTAATAGTCTGTCGATATGCTGTCCAGTTAGTCTGATTGTAGCGTCTAGTAGGAGGGGGGCGGGGTGGGGGAGAATGAGGGTAGGGGAGGATGCCGGGAATGGTAATGAGGGCAGGTGTATGATCACTACCGATTTCTAAACATTTATCAATAATCGGAGATAGAGAAAAAGAAGGAGACAGGATAAGAACGTCTGGTGTGGTGTTTGATCGTGGTAGGGTAGGGAAGGGGAAAGGAATGCGATTACCCCGGATATTCGCGCAAAGAGTATTAAAGTTAGTAAGAGCCGTAAAGGTATATGAGGTGATATTAATATCACAGACTATAATATAATCGCTGAAATGATTATCAATATACCGAATAAAATCAGAAGGAGGAGGGTTGCCGGCAGTTAAATAAGTAGTAGCGACAACAAAAGTGCGAGTAGACGAAAAAATTTCAATAATCAGATATTCATGGAGAGTAATAGAGGGAGGAAGAAAGTGACGTTTAGTAGTGAGATCCCGCCTGACACCAGTAGCTACGCCTCCACGAGCTTTACGTGGCCGGTCAGCGCGATACAAAGTGTAAGTAGAAAAGTTAGGTCGTTGGCGCTGTGTCAGGAAGGACTCGTTAAGCACAAAAATATCCGGGGGATAAATGGAAAGGGAAGTGTTGCACAGGGCACTGTTAGACTGAAGTGATCTTACGTTATCATAACAAACCTTCAAAGAACTATCGAATGGGGACGGTATTTAAGGAAAAAAAAATGCAAAATGCATTTTATTCCCCGTATAACCAACATCGACATGCGTATTCAGAACTAACCGTGCCGCTAATTGGATCTAGGTTAGGATGTGGGGACGCAGGAAAGGAAGGGTGTTTTGGAGTACCATCGTCATAAAGCGGACGATGTTCTCCACACTAGGGGAGGGGAGGGAAGAGGAAGAGGCGGGGGTTGGTAGATCCTGGGAAATGACGGGTACAACAGACTCGGGGTGAGAAGGTTCAGGAGCGGGTTTAACTTTACATTTATAACTATAGGCAGGGTGAGGTTCGTTACAATTAATGCACTTCGGATTCTGACGATTAGGGCAAGAAAATGTAGGATGATCTTGCGCACATGTGGCACATACCTGATCTTGTTTGCAGGGTTCACTTGGCAGGTGGTCGTACCGCTGACAGCAGTCACAGCGAATCCTCCTGGGGGGCGATGACCGGGATGGCTCGACGCGGTGGCAGCGGGCGTAGATCATGGCACCATCGCGGAGCAGGCAGTCAAGGGTGTTAACATCCCGGGAGAGAATGCGTACCAGAGTAGTTGGTCCCTCGGCGTTCCTGATGCGGAGGACACGATATATTTGGTGGCCGTCTTGTTGGAGCTGGGCCGCCACTTCATCCTCCGTGTAGTCCCGTTCGACCCCATAAGCAACGACAGATAAGACGGGGGCGGGACGAGAGGGAGCCTCAGGTCGACGGGCTGGTTGCTGCTGAGTAAGATTACTCGCCCGGGCGTGTTTTCCCAGTTGGTGGGCTCCAATCGCCGAAGTGAAATGCGAGTAGAAGGGCTTAGATGTTTTCAGGTTGAAGCCTTCTCTTGTACGTTGAATCTCCAGATCGTATTGAGAGATGTTGGGGGTAAACCTGGAGATAAGCTGGTAGAGAGAGCGGGTATTGGCCAGATGTGGTTCAATATTAATCAGTTTGATGACGTAAAAAGTAGGTGGAAGCTGTGGTGTGGGAGAAATGATACTGCGCTGTCGGATATTAAAAGGAAGAGCCGGATTTTTCGCAACCGTAGCATAGCTACGAATATTAGGAGGCATATATAGAAGAGGTGAGGGAGCTTGATACTGAGGTGGCGAAGATGGTAATTGTTGGATGCCCAGAACCGAGGACGGCGTGCCTGCTCGCTCGGACTGGGAAATGGCTGGAGTATATGTAGAACCAGTGGAACTAGAAGCTAGACTGGCTTCATCACGGCGTTTCTTAACTTCACGTTCAGGGCTAGAGTGGTGATCATCGTCGCTATCCAATGGTCGGGCTGATTTAATAGATTCGTCGTCCATAACGCGGGGTCCAGGATGTTCGCGATCCGTCTCCTGGAGCTCCGACATGACACCGGGCGAAGTGTTGAAAAAACGCTGGACTTCCTGGAGACTTGACTTCAGTAGAACGAAGAGTATGCAGGAGTGGCTGAGGAGGATTTTAGCCTGGATCAGAAGAATGAAGAGCTGTACTGTGCTATTAGAGAAATATGCAAGTCCAGGGGTGAAACCCCACGAAACCACTCGGTCCACCTGTCCAATACACTTTTTTAAGCGTCGATAAGACGTCGTGCTGGATTACGGTGTACGGGCTCGTCAGACTTGACACGTACAACGTGATTTCAGAATACACCACCAGGTGCGTTGCTCGTTATTTCCTTTTTTTAGACCTGGCTTCTTATGTACTTGTCATTCAGCCAGCTAATGTCAGTGTTAACTATCGAGATGCCAGATTTCTCTTTTTCAACTTAAGTTTACTATTGGAACTATACTCAGGACAGGGGAAGATTAACTGTATTCACCTATTTACTGTATGAGCTTGTGATACCTACTGGTTGTTCAACATTCGTATTTCTCAAACAAATAAGCCATCCGGTGAAGAATCTCTTCCTCCTAGCGTTCATATTTACTCCCCACCCCCACCCCCCTTTTCCTCGTATTTTTATCATATCATTTCGCTTCTTTATTTTTTACATTTTTGGAGTTCCTTTACCATTTTGTATATTTTTAAGACTTTGTAATTATGTCTGTGCCACCACTAATGTTATATTTACCTATCGGATGTACTCCTACTATCTATGTGATAGTTATAAATGTGGGATATACTTGCTTCGTAACTGCTGATTTCAGAGCTGTTCCTACTATTTTCATTGCTGGCTTCATTATGTTGGTGTCCTAATTTTTTCAAAAACTTGTATTTCTTTATCACCATTAAATATATTTATCTGTTCTGTTAATATTCTGCTTCTCTCTATTCTAACCCTTTTTATCCTCTGGGGCCCATCATCTTCTCTCTGCGAACGATACTTGCTTTGTATTTGTTTACTGTGCCATTAATCTACTTACCTACGGCACAAGCTACTACAAGCGGAACTTCAACGGATGATTGTTAACGAAGTGTTTCTGAAAGACGAAAGTGACAGAAAAGACATTGGCATGTCCTTAACGCAGGAAAATATATGTGACACTGTTGTACGAATTATTGTTAAAATCATGGGTACCACAAATAACCTACGATTTGTAAGGTGATTTGCGAGCTGGAGCCAGCAGGGCTTTCAAACACCAGTGGTTGAAGGAATATTCTACGTGGCTATGCTATTCTCGTGTAATGAAGGGCGCTTTATGTCGAACGTGTAGTCTGTTTAAGCCGAGCGTTAAAAGAGGTCTTCAAGGGACTTTCATTAGGAAACCTTTCACAAAATATAAGGACTTCAAAGCCAGTGCCAAAGACCTTATAAAATCAAATTGACAGAGAACCATCAGAAAAGGCAAAAAAACTTTGTTGATATCTATAAAGGAAGGCAACTCACGGTAGCTGATCAAATCAACAGTAGTCTCCACCATCAGATTGAACAAAATAGAAAGAAACTGGAAACAATTCTATCTCACTTCGGGGGAAAACATCAGACAGGGGAATTTTTTCATAATTTTTTGGAATTCTGCCTAGAGGCAGGAGATTCCCTACTACAAGAACACCTCTCAAATTCTACAAAAATGCCAAGTATACTACTCATCGGTTTCAAGATGAAAGGATAAGATTTTGTGAACAGGAATTACGAGAGATACTGGTTACCGGAGAAAAATTCATGCAGTGCCTTCTCTGTTATTGTTAACATATCTGAAATCGAGCAGCTGTCTATTGGAATTCGGTTCGTCAATAATACATCTAGTAATGATTTGAAAGTATGTGAAGAATTCCTTGGGTTCAGCCTTTGGAAGGAATGAATGCCAAGTCAGTCGCAAATTCAATTTTGGATATTTTAACAAGCTCTGGTCTGGATTTAACCAAAGTATGTGGTCAAGTATACGGCTATTGTGCTACTATTGCAAGACGTGAAGGTGGAGTTGCAAAATGAATACAAGATAGGTACCAAAAGGCTATTTTTTGTCACTGTGCTAGTCATAAACTTAACCTGGTAATAAACGACCTCAATGAACTATATGTTGTGAATAATGCGGCAAGTACTATCAAGGAAATAACTCACTTTTTCGTGAAAGTCCATTCAGAAGGAAGCAGATCTGCTGCTTATATCTTTTCTGTGAAACAAGATGGTCCTCAAAGTACAAAAGCATCAGGCTCTTTTCGGAAAACTTTTCCAGTATCATGAAGGCTCTAAAAAATATTTCTAACTGCCGAAGTTTCAATTACAAGACTCGACAACGCACACTTATTATTCACTGTTCAGCATCGAACTCGGCCTTGTTGCAATTTAGGCAAAATACAGTGGCATTTTAGAACCCTTAACGAATTCCTTTCAAGCGGAATGACCTGAGCTCTTCCAAATTAGAGAACATATCTTGTAGCTTCTTGACCTTTTTAAAAAGCAACGATCAGACGTAATTACACACTTTCGAAGAATAATGGTAGATGCTGAGGACACAGCTTCTAATACTGGGTTTGAAATAACGCTCACTCACCTCGCTGCCAAGCAGCGTCACAGGGCGAACCACAGTGAAACCAGGGCGGAGGAGTATTACAGAGTTCCAATCTACATTCCCTACATGGACTCACTGATACTGTCTCTAGGATCGCGTTTTGGAGAACAAAACAAGTCCATACTGATGCTGCATTCTCTCCATCCTTGCATTAAGAGAACTTTAAGAAAGGAAGGTGTTTCACATTCGATGAAAGTCATTTCCAATACCTACAAAATGGACAGTTTAATGGTGGACGCAGAACTGTGGTATGAAGTGTGGCAAACCAAGGACTGTAAACCAGATATGAATTCCTGGAACTTTTAAAAGAAAGTAAGGATTTTTACCCAAGCGTAGGTGTTGTTTTAGAAATTTGTATTTCCCTGCTAGCGACAACGTGCGCAGCGGAGAGGAGTTTCAGCATGCTTCGTAGGGTGAAATCTTGGCTTAGATCAACAATGACAAACGATCGACTTAGTGGGCATTGCATGCCATCTTCAAATCAAATCAAATCAAATCAAATCAAATCAAATCAAATCAAATCAAATCAAATCAAATCAAATCAAATCAAATCAAATCAAATCAAATCAAATCAAATCAAATCAAATCAAATCAAATCAAATCAAATCAAATCAAATCAAATCAAATCAAATCAAATCGAAATATCTTTATTTGCAAATGAGGTGTCTACCTCGGTGGCAAATGGTACACTAAAATACATTATTGTCAAGCATTAAATTTTAAATTAACAAGAGAAGAAGAAAGTTTTCCTAGAATACAATATTATACAATTTACGCTAACAATTTTTTCTATTAAACACGCAGCTCATCCTTAAAAAATGTATATTGTTTACAAAATTCTACTTATAATATCTCCTGTGCTTACAAACATAGTCAACTCATATACAGTATGTGAAATTACTAATAATACTATACAACTGGTATAAGATTAAAATTGCATTTATTTACTTATTTATTTTTTACCCATTATGGAACCTAAGTAGCATAACGACCTGCTGCGTCTTAACCAGAGCCCCTTTTGCCACCACTTTTCAGAGTTCCTGAAGGGCCTTCACAGCTACCGTAGCGGTCCCAGGGCCCTCGAAGTTCCCACTGTACTTCACCCCTACAGGCAGCCCCCTACTTCGGCTGTCCAAACTCCATAGACCAGGGGATGGAATTAATTTAATCACACACATTTTTTATTTACAATAGCCTGCACTGGTCGAATGCCCTCTAACATTTCATTTATTTTCTCTGTTACTGTTTATTCTCTTCTTGAATATCTGTACAGATTTTGGGAAAGGATCAAACACTACCCCTGGTAAACTGTTCCACTCCTTCACACCCTTCCCAATGAAAGAAAATTTACCCCAATCGCTTCTGCTAAAATTCCTTTTAACTTTATACTTGTGGTCAGTTCTGCCGACATAATTATTTTCCAAGTGAAGAATCTCACAGATTTCTACCCATGCTTCTTCTCCTGTATAGGCTCTATATAATCCTATAAGTCTAGTTTTCTACCTTCTCTTACTTAAAGTTTCCCACCCAAGTTCCTCTAACATTTCTGATACACCACAATTTCTCCTGAAATCCCCTGTTGCAAATCTTGCTGCTTTCCTTTGCACACTAGCACTGGCAGAGGACAAACAGTTTATTAAAAACGTTCTCTTATGATCTTCTAGAGAAGAACCTAGAAGAGTGCTACTTCTCTTGCCCGATTCTGATGTTTAGGACATATTATATAAAACATTCATTTAAACACGTTTTGTCAGTTTTAAGCGTGGTTTGCGTCCATTTATATAAAAATAATGGTAATATAAATATGTTTTGAATTAATGAAAGTGTGCGCTGAAAGTCGTATTACAAAACTAAGTCTTCATAGTCGTAACGCTGCTAAAACAGTACATTTTTTCTCGTACTTTTTCTTTCTCATTTAAAGTAGACAGAAAATTTGCCTAGCCAGTCCTTTTTACCACTGCCGTGAAACTAAGTGCGTGAAGAAATAAAATGAACATTACAAAGTTTGTCACTTCGTACTAGTGTTCCATTATTTTAATAAGAGCACTGCAAGGTATTCGTGAATTGCTGTGGAGAAGAGGAAAACGTGGTGATTCACTGTAATGGCGAGTACAAACTAGATTTTAAAACAATATTTGGAAAGATTAGTTTTAAGTAACTGACAAATTATTCCATTGTGTGTGCTATTCGAATTATTAGCCAGATTGAGTTTTAGGGATATTTCTACAGTTAAATTTAACATGGTGACTTGGGTTTATCTCAAAATATATACAGTTGTTTAGAAAATCGGCCAACTGGGTTAACATTACAATTTTAATGAACTGCTTCATTTCTAATTTTTGGAAATACGACATGATAATCTTAATATTTTAACCATTTTAAGAAATGAACCATTTGATAATGAATCACAGAAGAGAAAAAACAAATTTCTGTGGTCAAAATCTCTGAACTAAATGCTAAATACCCATCCATTCTGGCCTTAAAGTATCTAACGGTTTCAGAGCAGGGAAGTGGTGCATTCAACGACCCAAGTAAAAATGCAACGAAAAATTGGGGGGGGGGGTTGCGTATCATCATCATCTAGGTAAGTAATGAAACGAAATAATATATCTTCTTTAGAGCAGGAAAGTTGATATGGAAGAATGTTAATGCCCCCCATACCTGAAAAAGATCCTGCGGGCGCCCATGCCTACAGATATTTTAAGCTTCTACGTTGAAAATCACTAAGTACCGTACGATCACAAGCTGTCTCAAAATACTTACTTCACAATTATTCATTTAAAATCTCGTGTCAACGATCACATTGAATCTATGCATAGCCCACGGCCATATTGCCATTAATCGAAATCTGCCTTGAGGCCTGAGTCTGATTTTGTGTTCAAGTTGGTCTTGGTCTAAGTATTGGAATCGGTCTTTTTTCAAACTGGGACACCCTGAAAAAGAGAAACAATTACGATTAAGATTTTAAAACAACGATAGGTTCTATAACCCTAATAATTTTGATCCAAGTTTGGGAATCATCATGAACTATCATGTCCCCTTTGGAAAGAAGACCAGAAAACGTAGTACCAGGTCAATATTTTAAAACTTTTATCTAGTATAATGTTGTTACATATAATTTCCATAAAATGTAGAAAACTGACCAAGTTCCCAATAAGCTGTCTGTTTCCTTGGCTGTGGATTGAATCCAAAAAAGCTAAATTCAAATAGGAACAGTTGGCTATGGAATCTGATTCATTTTGAAGAACCGATTCATTTGAATCGATTCACTAAAGTGATTAGTTCATTCGATTACCACGTGACGGAGAACCGAAAGCAAAACGATGGACTCAGATTAACCATTCCGTTATGTTATTTATAACTGCTACTGCTTTACAAGTTTACAAGTTACAAGAAGTAAAATACTGTAGATAATCGCTAGCATTTTAAGTAGAGTTATTTTCTTTTTAGAGATTACAGTCGAAAAATGCTACACCACTGTCCGACTAATCTATTTCCAAACTTAAGAAGCTGCCATCTGAAATTATACGACAACCGAATTTGACATTTATAGTAGATATGAACATTTTTGTGGCAGTTCGAGAGTGAATATTGACAGCAGCTCACCAACAGTTCTTTACATTCAATCCTTTTTTACTGAAGAAATATTTTAAAAATATATGAAACCAAATGTAAATGTGATCACTTGACTGTGAAATAATCAACCGTGACAAAGCAACTGCTACGTTACGGTTTTTTAAACTTCGATTGTTCTTAACAAATTTCCTTACGATTTTCATTATTTTCACAAGCTATACTCACTAGATAGCAACTTTAGGCAGGTCACTCACTCTCTGTAATAGGCAGTGAAATAATAGGAAACAAATCTGTGCCCACAAGTAAGACTACGGAATGGACGTACAGTAATGTCATCTCAAATGGATCATGGTCAATTTGGCAAGATTAACGGTTCATAAACAGTAAATACTGAAAGACTATGCCGGGCTGAGTGGCTCAGATGGTAGAGGGGCTGGCCTTCTGACCCCAACTTGGCAGGTATGATCCTGCTCAGTCCGGTGGAATTTGAAGGTGCTCAAATACATCAGCCTCGTGTCAGTAGATTTACTGGCTCGTAAAAGAACTCCTGCGGGACAAAATTCCGGCACCTCGGCGTCCCCGTAAGCGGAAAAAGTAGTTTGTGGGACGTAAAGCCAATAACATTTTTATTATTATTACTATTATTATTAAATAGCACATTGCCGCCAATAAGACAATGCGTTTTCGAAGTAAAACACCTGACTGGCTTTAAAAAAGTACAATCTTATTTATGTCGCAACGACACAGATAGGTCTTACAGCGACAATGGGATAGGAAATGGCTGGGACTAGGAAGGAAGCAGAGCTGGCGACAGTGGAGTTAAAATTCACTATCTCCTGAGTGCAAGCTGACAGCTACATGAACCAAACAGCACAGCCACTCGCTCGGCCTTTTTTAGTACGGTTGCCCCTTAATATTCTGCCTCTCACTGGCGTAGCCAAGGGAAGGAGGGCAGGCGCGCAAGGCTCAGTAAGGCCATACATAATTCTTCATGTTTGTACTGCTTGAATGAAAGGAAAACAATTAGGATTGTGATGCACGAGGATATTTCCCTGTAGAGGCCTCAGTATTAGGAATATAACCGTATGTTGATAAAAGTAGAGGCGAGGAAAAGGGCAATTAGCAAGGGATTACTCAGTAAGGGGCTGGAACGTGACCATCGAGATAACGGGGGCCACGGCCAGAAACAGCTGCAAGCTTGCTACATTGTGTCGGTTTTGCACATCGGTTCCAGGAAACAACTATGTCCTAGGGATCCTGGGGTTGTACCGTGGTTGATAGATGTGCTGTGTTTAAGTTGCAGCGTTGGGAAGACTGTGAAAGGATTGTGAGCTGCACGTTAGTTCCCCATTTTGTGCCATATAAGTAAATTTTTTGAAGATGGAACGTTTTGCCATAAAGAAGCCAAAACTTTGTGCTTCCTCGGTAAGTTATGAAAAAGTTTTTGTATTCCAGTAGCAAGACAGATCGCGGATGCGTGTCTAAGTTCTATAGGTAGGCTTATATATTTTGTCAAATGCCCAGGGACTGATTGGAACCTCAAATTGCACCATCAAAACTGCGGGTAACTATTTTGTAATTAGCGGGCGTGATAACTCAGTTCCAATGGTTCTATCGTCTCATCAAGACGGCTGAGGTTTGAATCGCGGTCGATGCATGAAACATCTTTAAAATGGGAAGGTACGTTCTATTGATTCGTATTCTACTTAAAACACTAGGTCCCACCCCTTACCTTTCATTAGTACTTTTGAGCCATATCCGCATCATTTATGGTGGTGTATTTTGAGTATCCAACCATACTTCGAGCTTACCTTGTACCTTAAATGGTGAGTGGATGGAGTGGCGTACTGCACCTGTCCAGGGGTCCACGCCATACTTTATTTATCGGAGTTCACAAACACAATATTTGAATGGAATATGTTAGATGAGACCTTCGGAAACCAACCCCTGGCATCGAAGTTCATCCTCCCTACTTTCATATTTACCGCGGCTGTGTTTAAGAGCAAAACGGGCCGATGGTTTGTTCGCTATAAAATGGGCACTAAATGAATTATTATCTCGAAAGTAGGGGAATCTAACATAAGAGGAATACGACTTTCACTACTAAATAAGAAGAATGGCGTTCCATACTTTAATAACACAAACTTCAGTAAACTGAGAAAAACACATACGAAATTATATACGAGAAATATGACATATTACATAAAGGAAATATGCATTAATTGTCTGAGTCGTGACTTAAATGTCTCATCACTCTCTATCTGAATTGCATCTTTACATTTCCTACTCATAACGTTATCGAAGAGGCGTCCCCCTTCTCACTAATATACACTCGTTAACTCTCATTATATTACTTCACTCTGAATGATTTAAAGACACGCATAATAAAAGGCACGTTTCGTAGAAGGAATATAATTATTCACTATTCTTGTTTTAGTATCATGGTGGTTGAGGCGTTTAATTAATAGAGAAATGTACACTCAAGTTTGAGCATTAAATAAATTTCACATTTTAGTCTTTGCTATAGTCTGTAATTGTCCTGGTTCTTTTCGTGCATGTTATGATGTGATATCTACTACACTTCTGTCCACACAAAATGCACTTACAATCTTCGTCTGGCTCATGGAACTTCTGGTTTACGCATACCTTGTGGTGAAACCCATGTATGGAGAGTCGTGTTATCACGTAGCGCTGTGTGTTGCACTCTCTAGTCCATCTATCGTCCGTCATCGCTGGTGAGGCGTAGAAGTCGAGGTCGATTTCACTTTTCTTCCTTTCCCTGATGTTTACTAGTGCCCTGCTTGCTTCCGTTGATTGTAGGTAGAACTGTGATCGTATGTCTTCTATGAAATACGTCTCCCGCAGCATTTCGTATACCATCCGGGATGGCGCTGTCTTTCCGACTCGGGTAATCCTCTTCATGAACATTGCTTTTATTCTTTCTATTCTCATCAGGTCTCCGATCTTCAGCTTTTCCCACACGATCTCAATTCCATATGTTATCACTGGCGCTACTGTCGTCTTGAAAAGTCTCATCGCCGTGCTGATTGAAAGGTTTGAAATGTTTTGGATGCTGTATGAGGCTCTGATTGCTGCTGCCGTTCTTTCTTGAATATGTATACCAAAGGACGCCGCCGTTGTCTGTAGTGTTATTCCCAAATATTTGTAATTTCGTACCTTTTGTAATGGCTTTTGGTGTAATGTTATGTTGTCTTTGGGCGTTGATTTCCCACCTTTTCTGAAGGTCATTTGTACTGTCTTTTCTTCATTTATCTGTAGGCTGTTTTCCTCCACCCAGGTCTCTAGTCTGCGGACTGCCCTTTGCACATCCTCCTTTTCTTTTGCTCCGATCAGCATGTCATCTGCGTATAGGATCAGCTCTGCTTTTGATCCTTCCTCTACTATGCGGTTCACATCTGCTGTATAAATGTTGAAAAGTGTGGGACTCATGGGATCCCCTTGCATAACTCCGTTCGTCTGTATTATGTCTTCAGAAATTTCTACGTTGTTGTTTATTCGGATTATGTTCCTCCGTAGACATGCTTCAACTATTCTCACTAGTGGGTCTCTCTCACCGATTGTCAATTTCATTTTCTCGATTAGCTTTCGCCTGTCGATTGAGTCGAATGCCTTCTTGAAATCAACAAAGACTGCGTGATATTTCCCTCCTTTGTGTCTTAAGGCTTCTTCTACCTGATTTATTAGGTATTTCACTGCCTGGACCGTGCTCCTGCCTTTCATAAAACCGAATTGATTTTCTGGAATGTACCCACTGAAGGCTTCCAGTAATCTTCATTATGAGGCGTTTAATAAAGCTATATTAAGCACAATTCCAAGACACGCGAAAATCATATCACAGCATTAGCATAATAATTCCTATCTGAATATTCTTATGACTTACTGTATTATGCTATCGCCTAACGCTAGTTTCTCCCGCATATTCTTACACACTATTATAAAAACAGATGCCAGACAACGTTGTTTTCCTACCAGACAATGCAATCAACGAATAATACACACACATAACATGAACATTAACAATTACCGGGAAAGAAACACAAGGAATAGCATATTTATGTACAAGAATTCAGGTAAAAGGCACAATCCTTCCAGGATTACTAACAATCATCCTGGTCAGCGCTGTCACATGGAGTCGAACCCATGCTCTCCAGACATTCGGGGCGCATTTCTCTGATATTGCCTACATCGATTTTATTTATTAGGAAAAAGAAAATAGGAGGAATTATTTCATCTTATGAAATATTGATTCTACAATGACGATAGTAATCTATGATTCTGCATGTGAATGTTATATCGTGGTAAGATAAATGAACATCTCGCCTAGTGTTTTGAACGCTGACCAGGCAAGCCTCTATTAGAACCTTACCCTCTCTCAGACAAGCGACCATACATATGTCAAGTAGCTCTCAGCTGTAGGCTACTCTTACCTTTCATCTCCCGCACTCTGTGTGCGCTCCTTTCTATTATTATTATTATTATTATTATTATTATTATTATTATTATTATTATCACACAAAGTGTACATCTATTCATTATTAATCCGGTTTTCATCAGCCTCAATATCATTATTCACGGTGCGGTAATTACTTCGCACAACTTATAATCATTTGGAGATCCACATTTCTATATTCGGTCCAGCCTTACGAACATTTTCATGCTAGAGGACCTACTACCCCCACACTGATATCTCAAACACATGCATATTTATTTGGAAGACTCTATCCATTGGGTATTAAATTAATCATAACACTCGCGTACTAAATCACTCATGGTTCGCATCCCGTTGCCATGTCCACATTAACTGGTCGCCGATCTTAAAACTACAAATGGGAGGTCAGCTAAATTTCATGTGGAGCATTTAAGAAATAACTTTAAGACCTTTTGACGACACATAGCGATCTGTTACTTGATTATGACTGACACTAATTCCCTTATTACATTGCTTCACACTTAATCAACTCAAAGGCCTTATAGATATTTCATGCATTAACTTTCCCAGGGGCACAATAAACATGGTTATACAACCATTAAAGACAAAATTCCCTATAAACTTAATCAAAAATGAGAAAAGCTCCAATCCCTTCGAAACAGCGTAGGACAGTTACCTATCCTCTAACTTATTAACATGCATAAAAGTTATCCATTTACATTTATGGGGGTGTGATATGAAATCAAGTGTAACTTTTGGAAATGTGCTTATCGCTTCAGCTCTGTGGTCAGTTGTCATCGGGCATGTACATCCGTAGAGCTCAGGCTGCCATCACAGCGGCTCCACTGACGAAGAATTCTGGGTTCGTCGGCTTCTGAGTCTCATTCATGTTGTCTGGAATTTCAACTGCCGTCGGATGGTCTAGAAGTTCTCTGTATACTCAGTATACTCGGGAAAATAATTGTTTATGCCAGTAATTGATAAATCACTGGGTACAACGTACCTGCAAACCGCACAATATGAGAAATATACTGCATACGTAAGTCACTGCGTACGTAAGTCACTGCGTACCCATACAAGATGTAGAATATATTGAGATTGACACTGAGTAAATGACTACAAATACTCTTTATTTTATAGTAGAACTGGCTGGCGCTAGTAGAAGGGGAAAACCACGCCTACTCTTCAAACATCGGTCCGCTAATACTTGATTCTCAACGTCAATTGAGGTATCAAATGAAAGCTCATTTATTCTTCTTTCACTGAACAAATTTCATCCCCATCGCATCGTAGGATCGCTCGCAATCTCCAAAGCGTCACTTGATAATTTTTTCCTATAGCCGCCATGCCGTGGAATTCCTGAATTTCTGTCTTACGGTCAGGACACAAACATCCGTTTGCAATTTGCTGTACCTTCATACAATGCGTCTAGTAATACATTAATTATGTAGGACATATCTGGATATCATAAATCAGCATGACACCTTACTCGCAAATATCTGTCACGTAGTTCTGAATTTTCCTAATTATAGTTATTAATAACAACTGAAGGCTGTAGGTGGACATCAGTGGATTTGTAGGCAAAATCACAGAGAGTTACTGTTTCATGCGTTGACACGACGGGGTAAGTCCCTCCTCTTGACCTGGATCTACTCCCACGTGCAGCGTGTTTTCTCTTTTCTCTCTCTCGCAGAGTGAGAGCATTTTTCAAGTACCTGCTTGTGCGAGCTCTCTTTTCTCTAATTGCACGTAACGAGACCCCAGTTCTCCTAGCCAGCATAGGGCCACTCGTGTCCCGGACTGGCCAAAACATGCTGATTAAGGCAATATTTCTTATAGAATGTCGCGGAAAAGGGCACTAGGTAATCACAGGAGATTATAACATGCTCCTTACCATATCGTGAACGGTTTCAGTACCCACAAAATAATTTCAGTGGGTGGGGTATAAGCCCAGGCCAGTAGTGTGGATACAACTTTTCCTTGGAAGGGGTTGCGAAAAGTTCTTTTTATTTGGAATTTTCTTTACGTCACACAGTAAGTCTCATGACGGCGATGGGAAAGGAAAGGGCTAGGAGTGGGAAGGAAGCGGCTGTGGTCTTAATTAAGGTACAGTCCCAGCATTTGCCTGGTGTGAAAATGGGAAACCACGGAAAACAATTTTAGGGCTACCGACAGTGGTGTTCGAATTCACTATCTCCCGGATGCAAGCTCACAGCTGTGCGCCTCTAACCTCATGGCCAACTCGCCCGGTGGTTTTGAAAACAAAGCCGGTCCTACCGAATGCGGTGACGGATCTTCAGTAGATATTGGTGATTTTGATTTTTATCATATAATCCAACAATCGAAATCATACCTTCTGTACTCTTAACATAAACCGGCTGCGTTATTGAAAGTGTTCGTAAAATTGATAATATCGTTCTTCGTTTGTGAGGGAGTAGAATCTTCATTTAATTTGTCTTCTTAAAAAAAGGAACCACTTTCGTACTACGCCCCGTGAAGGCCACTGCCTTCCAGGTCGTAGATATATCGATTACGGGGACTCAAGGCCAATTCTATTGCACCCACTCAAGGCTGTATCTTCCCCATCCCATGCCTTTTTTAACTCTGTCTGTGCCTGGACGCGAATACAGGATGCTTTAAGTGAAATTATAAAATAAGGAGACCTAAAAGTAAACATCCAGCCCCGCGGTGTAGGGATAACGTGCCTGCCTCTTATCGGAAGCCCCGGGTTCGATTCCCGGCCAGGTCAGGGATTTTTACCTGGATCTGAGGGCTGGTTCGAGATACACTCAGGCCACGTGCTTATAATTTAGGAGCTATCTGACGGTGAGATGGCGGCCCCGGTCTAGAAAGCCAAGAATAACTGTGGAGAGGATTCATCGTGCTGACCACACGACACCTCGTATTCTGCAGGCCTTCCGGCTGAACAGTAGTCGCTTGGTAGGCGATGGACCTTCGGAGCTGTTACGCCATAGAGTTTGATTTGGAAATATAAACAGAGTAGGAAGCGACATCCCTGCTAGGCTCTTTAGCTTCCAGCTAGTTCTTCCGTCCGGTCTCGTGCATTTTGGACGGTTGGAAAACGTACACCTCAATAAATGCACATCATTAGACATTTGCAAAAATACTAGCTGCATCTATTTATAACAATGATCATAAACGCCTCCTTTACATTTTTCTCAGTTGGTTGATTCGCTGTCCTTCTGAGTCCGAGTTCGCAGGTTCAAATCCCGGCTTGGGTCACTGGCCCTTAAAATGATGTTGAAATGGCAACAGCTCCATGTCGTTGGTTCTGGCACGTTAATAAAAATTATACATACTAATATTAACGTCACAAAACTGTAATTTTATACTGCCACATTCTGTATCCCAGGCTTGCGAGGGAAACTACAGTCGAAACTCGATATCTCGAACCTCCATTATTAGAATTTTCAGTATCTCGGAGTAACTTCAAATTCCCGATCGTTTGTCCTATTTTTCACGGGTATTTATTTCTCTACTAGCTGATGTCCTCGTGCTTCGCTACGGGATTCTCAGAAAGATTGATTTTGTGGTTTTCCTAACTGAAGTCAACATAGGTCATTACAAAAACTTCAGTAGGAATGTAGCGATTAAAAGCAATATTATCATATAAAATACTCGATCAAATGAAAAACGCACATTTTCTCACTTCCAACAGTCCAAAGTTCCAGAGCTGGAATGACCAGGCCGCAGACAGCCATGAACATTCCTCTACCATTATCCAGTTAAATACGCACACTGTTTATTCCGATCAGTGCCTCAGAGTAGGGATTGAATAGCTGGAATGCTATGATGAACCAGTGTGTTACGTACTAGTAGTATCAAAAAAATATGAACCAGAGGAATGGCATCCTAAAGAAGAAGGTTGTCTAACTCCCCAGCTACTTCCCGCCAATAATCAGACAGGCTGTTACAGTCGGTACGACCGGGTGAGTTGGCCGTGTAGTTAGGGGCGAGCAGCTGTGAGCTTGTATCCGGGAGACAGTGGATTCGAACCACACTGTCGGCAGTCCTGAAGATGTTATTCCGTGGTTTCCCATTTTCACACCAGGCAAATGCTGGGGCTGTAAATTAATTGAGGTCAAGACCGCTTCCTTCACACGCCTAGCCCTTTCCTCTCCATTTGTCGCCATAAGACCTATCTGTGTCGGTGCGACGCAAAGCATATTTTAAAAAAATGCTCGGTACGCAACAGTGAGGTAATCCTATCTATCGGAGATGAGTGTCAACAGAAGACACAATGCACATCACAACAAAAATTGGTCAATATAATGATATTGATACATTTTAAGCATTCTATATTGCAGGACTTCACATTTAGTTTTCTTTCGACTCTGTGGTATTAAGGCATCCTATAAAATTATTTATAGCGTAGACCAGGGCCTCTCAGGGTGCATGCACTGTGCACCTTGCAAAACACGACTTCGCTTTGTTGACTAGAGTGCGGACCCCATTCCTCGATTTGGAGCAATAGCGCTGTCTCTCACTTTCCCCACGCCTGTCTCGCTCGCTTCCCCTGTCTCCTTCTTCCTCCCTTGCTCCGTAGCGCCCCAAATCCGAGCCGAGTTTAGCTAAGTTGAGCCGAGCTTAGCCGAGTAGCCGAGAGACGAAGCGTTGGTCCGAGCTGAGCCGAGCGGGACCGATGCACTGTGCACAGGAACTCTGCGCCGCTGTCTGCACGCGTGATATTTTGGGCGTTTGAGAGGCCTTGGCGTAGCCTGTAGTTCCTTATTCTCCGACTTTACATACCAATTTTCATTAAATTCTGTTCTCCCATTTGCTCGTGACTCGGCACTGATATGGACTTAGTAACACAAATCCAAATTCATGAATATATCTGTGATCATAGCCGGTACGGTAACAATGTATAAGACAAAAATGATCGGAAATGGAATACTATATAACTTTAGTTATGTAGTATTTATTGATACGACCACTAATAACATAAATATTTGGGAATTACATTTTAGGCCTTCCCTTAAACTACCATTTCACTCAGCATGAATAAAATTATTTATGGTCAAGATTATATCGACTAATTTTCCGACTTGGTTTACCGATTTTCATCAAGATACGACATCTAATAACATTAATATTTGATTAGGTCTTCCCCTAAACTACCATTTCATTCAGCGTGCATACAATTATTTATGGCTCAGATTATAGAGACTTATTCCCCGACGTTGCATACAGATTTTATTAAGATACGACCGCTAATGACATATTTATTTGAGTTACGTAGTATTTATTGATACGACCACTAATAACATAAATATTGGGAATTACATTTTAGGCCTTCCCTCAAACTACCATTTCACTCAGCATGAATAAAATTATTTATGGTCAAGATTATATCGACTAATTCCCCGACTTTGTTTACCGATTTTCATCAAGATACGACATCTAATAACATTAATATTTGACAATTAACTTTTAGGTCTTCCCCTAAACTACCATTTCACTCAGCGTGCATACAATTATTTATGGCTCAGATTATAGAGACTTGTTCCCCGACGTTGCATACAGATTTTATTAAGATACGACCGCTAATGACATACTTATTTGAGAATGAAATTTTAGGCCTTCCCCTAAACTACCATTTCGTTCGCTGTGAATAAAATCATTGATGGCCTAGATTATATCGACTCTCTGACTTTGTCTACCGATTTTCATTAATATACGACCACTAATAACATAAATATTTGCGAATTAACTTTTAGGCCTTCCCCTAAACTACAATTTCACTCAGCGTGAATACAGTTATTTATGGCCTAGATTATAGCGACTTATTCCCCGGCGTTGCATACCGATTTTATTACGATACGACCACTAATGAAATAAATATTTGAGAATTAAATTTTATGCCTTCCATAAACTACCATTTCATTCAGCGTGAATAAAATTATTTATGGCCTAGATTATAGCGACTTATTCCCCCGACGTTGTATCCCGAATTTCATTAAATTCTCTTCAGCCGTTTTCTCGTGATGCGTTTACATGCATACATACATACATACATACATACATACATACATACATACATACATACATACATACATACATACATACATACATACATACATACATACATACATGAATTACTGAAAATAAAAAGTGCATTTCCTTGTTAGCGTGGACACGACTAATACAGAAATACCATCATTTTTAAATTCTGACCAATGTACAGACAAAACTCGTATTTTATATATAGACTAGCTGATGTACCATTGCTTCGCTACGGGATTCTCAGAAAGACTGAGTTTGTGGTTTTCCTAAATGAAACCAACATAGGCCATTTGAAAAACTTTAGTAGGAATGTAGCGATTAAAAGCAATGCCATCAAATAAAATACTCTATCAAATGAAGAACCGCACATTTTATCACTTTTAACGAAGAGTACTACAATGCCAATCTAATAGTCCAAAGTTCCAGAGCTGAAATGACTGCCGTGAACACTCCTCTGCCATTATTCCGTTAAATATTGACACTGTTCATTTCAGTCAGTGCCTCAGAGTAGGGATTACATAGCTCGAATGCTATGATGAACAGTGTGTTACGTACCAGTAGTATCAGAAAATGTATGAACCAGAGGATTGGCATGCTATAAAGAAAGTTACGGTATCTAATTCCTCAGCTACTTCCCATCAATATTCATGCAGGCTGTTATACTCTGTACGACTGGGCGAGTTGCCGTGTGGTTAGGGTGCGCAGCTGTGAGCTTATATCCGGGAGTTAGTGGATTCGAACCCCACTGTCGGTAGCGCTGAAGATGATATTCCGTGGTTTCCCACTTTCACACCAGTCAAATGATGGGTTCTGTACCCTAATTAAGGCCAAGAAGGCTTCCTTCACACTCTTAGCCCTTTCCTATCCCATCGTCGCCATAAGACACATCTGTGTCGGTGCGACGTAAAGCAAATAAAAAATTGGTACGCAGCAGTAATCCTATCTGCTGGAGATGAGTGGCAACAGAAGACACAAAGTACATCACAACAAACAATGGTCAATGTAATGTTATTGTTGATCAATATTATGAGCTTTCTATATTGTAGGTCTTCACATTTAGTTTTCTGTCGACTCTGTGATTTGTAAAATTTTTATAGCGTAGACTGTAGTCCCTTATTCTCCAACTTTACATACCGATTTTCATTAAATTCTGTTTAACCATTTCTCGTGACTCGCCGCTGATATCGACTTAATAACAAAAATCAAAATTCATGAATATCTTTGTGATCACAGCCGGTACGGTAACAATGTATAAGACACGAAAGATAGGAATGAATACTATGTAACCTTAGTTATGTAGTATTTAACAATTACACCTCTTATAACAAATATTTGAGAATTAAAGTTTAGGCCTTCCCCTAAACTACCATTTCACTCAGCGTGAATAAAATTATTTATGGGCTAGATTATAGCGACTTATTCCCCAACTTTGCATACCGATTTTCACTAATATAGGACCGCTAATAACATAAATACTTGAGAAATAGATTTTAGGCCTCCCCTAAACCACCACTTTTCTCAGCGCGAATACACTTATTTATAGCCTAGATTATTGCACCTTACTCCCCGACTTTATATACCGATTTTCATTAAAATACGACCACTAATAACATAAATATTTGAGAATTTAATGTGAGCGCTTCCCCTAAAATACCATTTCACTCAGCGTGAGTACATTTATTTATGACCTAGATTCTAGCGGCTTATCCACCGACTTCGCATACCGATTTTCATGAAATTCTCTTCAGCTATTTTCTCGTTATGCGTCTACATACATACATACATACATACATACATACATACATACATACATACATACATACATACATACATACATACATACATACATACATACATACATACATACATACATACTGAACCCTTCACTTGGTCCATATTGAGGGATACCTACCTTCCTTACCTATCAGCAAAGTTCATGAGATCTGTCTCTTGGGTCGTATCGGGTTCTTCGTCACTTGCTGAGGTAAAGGTAGGGTTCAGTAATTCTAATCTATCTACTGGAATGAAAGGTCTATTTAAAAGATTCCTATTTATTCAGGAAAATTCTGAAACATTCTATGTCAATGGTATCATAGAAGTCAATTGTGTCAACTGGACACCACAATCATTTTTACATAAACGTCAGAACACTGGTGTGAGACTTTAACGTAACTGCCTGACGGGCATTCATACTAGAAACCATTGTCTCAATTATTAATCATTTAAGAAAGGAAAGCCTGGAAATCCTTAAATTCGGCTTCCATGTGAGACCACATGTACCATCATAGTGATTCGTTATGGTCCAGCCCTCGTAACACGAACTCCGGACTCTGGTTATAATTAAGGCCGTCCAATCGGTGTGTGCCACACAGTGGTTCTACGGCATGGACCCTTAATTGAATCGATGTGACCTGCGTCTATGTCATGGACCGACATCTAATCTTCTAAGTTACTTTAAAGTCATTGTGGATGATGACCGCAAGGGAAGGATGCTACAATGGCATATGGCCCTAAGCTAAGTCACTGAAGTTGATGACCCCCTGACCATCCAAGTTTCTAGGCTAAAGGCTAAACACAATTAAGTTACATCGGTTGATGACCAAAGTTCCACTTTACTATCCCCAGCACATTCTCTGCTCAATCAATCAAAGTTCAATAATTACAACAATAGCAATGCTCACAAACTTTGTGGCAGAAAAATCCATTTCCTTCGGATATGTCCCCTTAAACGTTACTTTATATTTTAATATTCCCCCAGAAAAACAATCTAAAATTTCCAGAATGCATCTCCAAATTATTCGCTTGATTAAAGTTATTTCAAAATGCGGTTTCACTGAATTTAATAATTAAATAAATTTAAATGATTTAACGAAATGTTAACAAACAACAAATTTTATCTCCGCGGACTCTGGTTTCTTCACAAATTTCTGCGCAGCTTGTGACGTGAATTCAATATTGCGATGTTTATCTGGCTGGAAAAGAATTTTTACACAATTCATGTCCAGTTATATATCTTGTCTTGTGATCTCACACCTTTTTTTGTTATTTGCTTTACGTCGCACCGACACAGATATGTCTTATGGCGACGATGGGATAGGAAAGGCCTAGGAATGGGAAGGAAGCGGCCGTGGCCTTAATTGGGGTACAGCCCCAGCATTTGCCTGGTGTGAAAATGGGAAACCACGGAAAACCATCTTCAGGGCTGCCGACAGTGGGGTTCGAACCCACTATCTCCCGATTACTGGATCCTGGCCGCACTTAAGCGACTGCAGCTATCGAGCTCGGTCTCACACCTTTTAAAATCTAATCTAGTCCTAACCGTTATTAACACTTGGATATCCTAATAATCTACGTACAAACCAAACAACTCTCCATATAATTACGATGTCATATCTCGTCATACCATTATGAATTTTGCACACCCCTCACAGACAAACAAATTATCACGACCACCGCTCTATATTTTGGACAACCCTGAATTTGGTTACTCTGTTCCTTATACTCCAAGTTCGTGGTTTCAAATGTTCATTACGTCCCCAATTACAGTATTTCACAATACTCAGATCATTACCGGCTATGAATTTCAACTAAATCCAGCATTTTAACGTTTCCCTGGCCGAGAATACAGTACAATCTCAACTCCACGCCGGTCCCGTTATCATAGCTGAGGTCTCTTATCCCCCGAGTTCGCTTGGCAGTTACACGAAACACCTGGTTTATTCACAGTTGACTGGCTTCTCAAAATGATCCCTTTAAACTCTTCCGACATAATTAAACAAATACGATATTCTAACCAACAAAATGCACAGGTTATGCTTCAAGATGCCCATACTAATTATACGCGTCGCCAATTATTACCGCTATGGATTTCTATGAATTTCTTTCCATTCTCAACATTATAAAATATTCCTCGGGCTATCATGTCCCGGCTTCAAATGACAGGACTCTAACCTGATTCGCACATCTCATCTCAACTCATATAAAACATTCCTCGGGCTTCCGTGTCCCGGCTTCAATGACAGGACTCTAACCTGATTCACAAATCTCATATCAACAAAACTAACCTCTGTTTCGCAGCTCCACAATTATCATCGACAAAGAACTGGAATAAAATCCTTACTAGAAATCTCGACGTCTAATATCGCACAATGCATTTATCGTGAATAACTTCGCATAAATGATATCGTATTTAATAACTTGACTTTTTTTTGAACAAAGTGACTGAAACATTCTACTAGATCCTTTTTATTGTCAGTCAGACACAGTTTAAAATGAGCTTAGAAAAACGTTTCTCTCCGTGACCAAATTCATCACCCTAGGTTCTCACCCGACAGCGCGCTTCCACTCGATTGAAAATGAGTAACCATGGATTATTATTATTAACGTCAAATTGCAGACAGAAAAAAATTACGTCGACTGAACATCTTAATTTGGCATCACAAAATATAGGCAGTACACTCACACGGATGACGATCTACATTGGACATGATATCACTTCGGAACCCTATTCAATAACTTTTTACAACATTATACGGCACTCGCAAGACTTCAAAAATTTATCCAAGTGGAAAATGAAACAAATGACTCTTTAGTCGTATTCTCACATTTACAAAACTTAGTAGGGGTGACCATTGCGTCGTATATCCCCATTCAAATACACTTTTTGAGATCACGAGACAAGATATAAGAGGTAGTAAGATGGAAAGTCACCTACCTCATGTCGTCACGCCAGTGTTCGTCATAGGGTTCACCTACGACCCTGGCACTTTATTTAGCCATTTTTACATTCATGGCTTCACAGTTTATTATTATTTTCTTCAGGTTTCCTGGAATAAAGCATAAAAAAGAAAATACCCTTCACTTGTTTGTTGAGCGCACACGATGGACTATAATTGTTTCCGCACACGAATTAATTAATCACATTAGAATTTATTCAGTACTTTGACCGTCCTATCTGGTACAATTATTCACTCAAGAAAACTATCCCCTCATGGACTCAAGACCTAGCCACACTGGCTGAAATCTGCAGTTGAACTCAGTCTACTTTCGTTGTTTGATTTCGCAGAGCAGCTCAACAATTTTTCGTCCGCTTTGTATCACAAATGCCGGAGAAGGAGACTTCGTCATGGCGTCCCTTCATATTTATAGCAGTTACCCTCTCTCTTCGGATCTCTCCCTTTGCCGCCAAGAAAATTTCTATAAATTTTCTGACTTACCTAAACTGTAATTTGAAGAGTTTTGAAAGTGACTACATGCTTGCTACATTTCTGGCGGTAGTGTTCATGGACATTTAAAAATCTTACGGGTTCGATTTGTGAGATGATTGACCCCCTTTGATAGGCACTATATTTTTTGACTTGGCTTGGGTCGCCATGTACACGCGCTTTGAAATAGTTCATAAAAATGACTTGAGAGTCTTCCGCCGTCGACACGTGTGGTTGACGTCACGTACCCCAGAGCGTGGGACCGAAGGTAATCACCCCCTCGTCACGTGTCAAATCCATGCTATCAAGAATCCAACTTTTAGTTTAATTGTTACATTATGCATAATGTTCTTAGGGCACAAAAGTCATGGGTTCAATACATACATACATACATACATACATACATACATACATACATAAATAAATAAATATACATACATACTGAACCATTCCATTCATTGTCTTATTGTCATGATTTTAGCCTGCGATATTTGGAATACTCGAGACCACTCTGAGAACCCTTGTACACTATTTATTACATGAGGGAAGTGGAGTATGAACAGTTCTCGTGGGAAGAAAGCAGCTATGTAATTATGAAGTTTCTGGAATCTCATAAGATAAATTATTACCCCAGCGAAACTCTTAAAAGTAGGCGGAGGACGCCAAACACGTCACCTATGTAGCGTGCCAACAAAGGATTTGGAGCGAAAACAGAAATTAATTTATATCTTTGAGGACAGAATAGATGCATTTGATTTGAAGAGAAAATTGCAACCTCCGTACTCGGCTCAAGATTTTGATATGTGGCATGAGCATAGTGAGAAGTGCACAAGGGAGATATGTACTTGGCTCGCATTATGCATGCAAGCCGCGAGCGGGAGAATGCCGCGGGTAACTCGTTAGCGTGGGTAAGCGAGCCGTATCATATATATGGAGCCGCAGAGCGCTGGAGACTCATTATTTGATTGTCTTGCTGTTGGGACTGCGTGATAAGACGCCGAGCGAACATCGAGATTAGCATCCGAGCTTCGAGCCGCAAACACCAGGCACGATTGATTCGGGAAGAAAGTAAGTAAACAATCTGCATAACTTAGTGGAAATTTTCATAATACATGTCATGGCTTGCCTGTCATGAGAAGATGTACTGCCTAAGATTTAACTGCCTAGCTAGTAGCTTCATATGACTGTGAAGGCCAATTGTTAGAACGGAAGTACGGAGAATAATTATAGCTCAGATTATTTCCGGTAGTTGAGAGTAACGTTTCTATGAGAGGACAACAAGATCTTGTCACCATATGTGAATAAGTGAACTCTTGAGTCATAAAACTAAACTCTTGTAGAGAACCGAACTTAGAAGCGTGTGAGAAGGGGCATTTTTGGAAACAGGCATCGAATTGGAACCCTCTGTAACACATGTCTCTTTACAGTTTTCCCTTCACTGACCCAGCGGGAGCAACGACACGCTGAGAACAAGAAAGAAGTACGGCGAGTTGGAGAAGGCAGGAGCTGTCAAGACTCCAAGCATCGACACGGGGACACCAGGAAGGCGTGCTCATCACGACGCCGAAGGAGACACCTCACCACCTCCGAGGAAGCTGCAGGAGAAGCCTTCATCAGCCATCATGTATCCAGTAATCTGCATACCTGTGCTGCCAGCGGTGACAACTGCCAACATGGAATAAAATCCAGGGGTCCACAGAGGGGTGCCTTGCAATGCCATCTATACGTCCAGGTTAGATCGCTCCAACTGGTTCTAAGCATGTAAATTATTGCAGTTAGATTCAGGGTGGCCGTCAGCCACAACAATAGCTGTCTGATGTAAATAACAAATTGCTAGAGTAGTCAAGTACAGACCTCGAACTCAGGACTGTAGGATAGGCAGTAGGTTGTATATTCCCACTTGTATAATTTTGATTTCGTTTTATTTCTTTAGGTTGTGGTATCTGTTCCGTCTGGGTCATGTTTGCTAGGTCTGTTAACCAGAGGCGGTAGTTTGTGCAGCGTAGCGTATATTTATTTGTGATTGTACGTAATTTATTGGAGATCTAGACTTCCTCCTTGACTCCCTAGGGGAACGGGGCTGGGTGTGTGTGCCCTGTTGCTTGAGAAATCTTTACATTAACTTCTAGCTGATCGCACGTATAGTTATTGTAGTGCCGAGCGCAAATAAATGTTGAATATTGTGATGTGAATAATATGCATTAGTCTGGCCATGGTAGCGCCAGGGAATTGAGTACTTGTATACTTATGGATAAGCCAGTGGAGGCAGATGTAAGAGAACGTGATTTATGAATAAGCCCTATGGAGGCAGAGCTAAGATGATGATTGAATAATTTTAGCGCTAAGGATGGCATCTCATGTGATTATAGAAGAGAATTGAGGAACACGGCAGGTATGCTGTTATCCGATCAGCTGAGCGCTCCCAAGGAGAGCGGGCCTGACACACATCCAGTTTTTTTCTTTTGTGGGGTTGAGGAAGTCAAGTTTTACGTCACCGGCTAGGGAAAGTAATTTAGCTGTCTACGCTAGCTCGAGTGTTAGCAGGGAGAGCCTCGCCCGGCCTTGTAAGGATGTAGCCAGCCGAGATCGCATTTTGTCTGCATGGCTTTGTTTTCCTTCGCCTTGCCACTTGTTTACTTAGCTACCTGATGACGGAGCTGTAATTTCCATGATTTTATTGATGAGTCTAGGTGCCTTATGTATGACGGACTGTGAACCTCCATTCAGTCCAGGCCGTGTAAATTATAGT